>NC_140179.1:70141327-70238827 GCF_963971535.1 Notolepis coatsorum
TTAGACATAAAAATGCAAGCGGCATATAGGAGCCCTTATAAAGTAGAACATTTCCCATGATCCTCCCCTCTCCACCTTGTCTCCCCGCAGATCCTGTTCGTGGCCGGGCTAGCGTTTGTCATCGGCCTGGAGAGGACATTCCGTTTCTTCTTCCAGAAACACAAGATAAAGGCCACCAGTTTCTTCCTGGGTGGCGTGATCATTGTGCTGATTGGCTGGCCAATCATCGGAGTTGTTATGGAAACGTACGGCTTCTTCCTCTTATTCCGGTAAGGAAGACGCAGAGAGGGGTGAGAGGGGTGGTACTGGAGGCGGGTCTAATATTATAACTGGAGTGACATCCAGAGAGCTGCAACACCCACGGCGCTGGCGCACATGTCAAAGCATTACAATACCACAATTCCACCATACAATGATTACAATAGAGTAATAATTGTAATTGCTGTTTGGTTTACTAATTTACCTTCTATCTGTGTCATTATTATGTATTCTCTCTCTCTCTTCATCCAGGGGGTTCTTCCCAGTAGTAGTAGGCTTCATAAGGAGAATACCTGTGCTCGGCTCCATTCTAAACCTGCCGTTCATCAGTGGAGTGAGTATCAGCACTTAGTTACATTACATACATTTACATTTAGTCATTTAGCTGACGCTTTTATCCAAAGTGACTTACAAGTTCTGTACGACAAGACAGCAAGAAGGGTACAACTCTTATCAGCTGAGTAACAATGTTTATCAAAGTGTTGCGTGTTACAGTGTAGGTTAGTTTATTAGGACAAGTGCATGGCAGTAAGGTTAGTCAGGGTTAGATTTTTTTTTTTTATTTATTATTATCATCATTTCAGATAATGGTTGAAGAAGGGAGTCTTTAGTCGACGGCGAAAGATTGGACGGGATTCGGCTGTCCTAACTGGGATGGGTAGTTCATTCCACCATTGTGGGGCAAGGACTGAGAATAGGCGACTTCTCTTTGATGACCCTCCGGGAGCTTGGATAGGAGTAGGTCTGAGGCGGCCAAAAGATGCAGAGCGTAGGGGTCTTGAGGGTGTGTAGTTAGAGACCATTGACCGGAGGTAGGCGGGAGCGGTTCCCTTTGCCGCACGGTATGCTAGGTCGAGGGCCTTGAAGCGGATACGTGCAGCAATGGGGAGCCAGTGCAGGTCCCTAAGAAGTGGGGTGACATGGGCCGACTTCGGTAGGTTTGAGATCAGGCGGGCCGCTGCGTTTTGAATGAGTTGAAGAGGCTTTGGTGGCAGTGGCCGGGAGGCCAGCTAGCAGTGCGTTGCAGTAGTCGAGGCGGGAGATGACTGTTGATTGGACGAGGAGTTGGATGGCTTCTTACAACGTCGCTTTCACTGCCTATGTTTACACGCTGCGCAACGATCCATTCATAAGATGAACCGACGTCATTAACCCTTTCACTGCCGCACTACCAAACGGTTAACCCTTTCACCATGACAATATGCAGAAGGTTAACCCTTTTCACTGCCACACCACAGCAGGTTAACCCTTTCACTGCCACACGACAGAAGGTTAACCCTTTACTGTCGGCAGTGTGATAGTAAAGGGTTAACATTCTGTAGTGTGGCAGTGGAAGGGTTAACAAACACTTCAACCACGCTACTACAGTAACCAACGTCCACATAGACGATCGGGTCAAGAAGACGAGAGCCAATCAAAACCATCCCTGTCTCCTTGACTAGCATTTGGAAGTTCAGCGACCAGCACCACACGCTGTTCCCCTTTAGAAGGCTGGTTCCGTGACGAGCCAGGAGTTGGTTACTTACTTCTGCAGATCACGACTCAACCTCCAGATTTGATCTACCTGTAAATTCCAAAGTGATCGTGATTTCCTCGTGATTTCCTCGTGCATGTTAACAGGCAGATCGTGGGGAGCTTAACACTTTCAGTGCCGCGGGTCCGGTGCCCCTGAATCCCGTTGAATGCCACCACCCACTTCAATGATAGAACTCTCATATTTGCAAACGCATAAACGATGTCTTAAATTATGGCTGTGTGTATAATGCGACCGTCGCTTGTCAATGACTTGGTTGCAGTCAACATTGTCGAAATGGATTGTTTTTTAATCTGTTCATTTCCGTTTTATACCATTTTGAAAAACGCTCGTTTTATGAAAGTTCCAGAAAATTTCAGAAGATTCTGTGATAATCGCCCTTTAGTGGAATATACTGGAATACACAAAAAACGTTGTCATTTTTCGGCCTATTTATGAATAGTTTTCAAATAAACGCTAGATTATCGATAGTATATGTGTACTTATGCACGCTATAGAAGCGGGCTGAAAAATCGATTATCCATTTCCTGATCAGCACACACACACACACACGCACACACACACATAGGGCCCACGTTGATATATAGGTGAAAAAAGCTCTGATTATCCCAAGACTGGTAAAATAGATTCCTTACCTCAGATCAGATGTTCTCCAAAAAGATTATTCCAATTCCTGATCGACATTCCAAATATCGATCGTGTTTATTGATCCAACGCCTGGTACTGTAAACACACATTCTCCGCTGTTCTGCGGCTCGGGTTACTTGTCTGAGGTAAAATGAGGAAGCAGGATTTTTTTTTCTCCATGCTTTTCATTCAATCCAATCCAAAGGGGTGCAGTACCACTAGGAGAGACGATAGGGGGCGGTATTTTCCCAATGGAGCTCAGACATAGACCCAGTGGTAACGGGAGGCTAGATTGATGAAATATGAATGGAAATCGCTAATAAAAAAATAAAACGATCAGAAATGAGATCTCTCGTCTCGTTGGCACTCAATGGTCGGCATGAACTAACGAGAAATCTCGTCGCTGGCACTCAAAGTGTTAATGTTGGTCTCTACCAGCCGCAAATGTCTGGAGGACGTAAAAAAAACCATACCATCCAAATGTAATGATGGAATGGAAAAGAAGCCCAGAACGATGATTGATTAGCTGCCAAAGTAGCCGGTGGAGCATATCAACCTACCAGCCACAGCCAAAGATTGACCAGCATGTGGCCAGTGGCCGGTATATTTTCTGTTACCGGTCCCATCAGTACACCGGTCTGGCCGCATTCCAGCGGAACTGGGTTGATTAATCCAATTTTAGCCTGCATGTAAACATCGTCATTGGTTAAAGGTAGAATCTGTAATGACAACAAACGGCGACCTCTAGGCAAAAGAGCCCTCCTCTGTGTCCCACTTTGTTTTGGTCTGATGTTTGGGTTGGAGTTTAGTAAGTTATTCTACTGTGAATTGCTTCAGACCTCTCTTGACAGAGCCTGAGGTGTGGCCAGCGTTAGCAACCCCTCCCCCCTATACCCATTCAAATCCAACCCACACATCAGACCAAAACCAAAAAAAGGTAAACAAAATGCAATACCAAGGCGGGGGCGGCTCTCTTGTCTAGAGGTCGCTGTTTTGATGACATTACAGCGTCTACCTTTTAAAGTTACTGTATGTTCAATAGTCACAAAACCTGAGGAGAAATGGTGCGATTTCTTGCGTGGATTTCAACATCAAATTGGCCATTCCTGATATTGTGAAGATGAGGAGGACCCTCTGAGAAGAAAAAAGCTTAAAACGTGGCATTTTCACCTGAGTCTTTGAACTGTATGAGATAAATGGGGACTAAATGTGATGCAACTATGAATGTACAGTAAGCCACCGTTTGCATCTCAAACTGTAGCATTTCTGTTGAGTTCAGAGAAACATTGACATGCTCATTAGATTCTGGCTTTGGCTTGTAAAGTCTGTTTAATTCTATTTGCTTCTTTGGCAGGTAGGCAGTTTGTACTACTGGTTGCTAAATAACGGACTTGGCTGGTGAAATTCACTTAAAAATCCACTTGTCACTGTGGCCGGTTGACAAAAGAGAAGTGAGTTTCACGTAGGGCTGGGAGGTATGTCAAGGTATACTGTAATGAATCCATGCAAAGGTATACATTTTTGCAATACCGTCATCGATGATACATTTTGTAAAAACTTGCAAATTTGAAAACATCTAAAACTGGCACCTTGTAGCAGTACTTTCGGATGAAAATAGAACGCTTTGACTGAAATAGCACCAAGACAATTGTACCAAAAAAAAATAAACATCAGACTGTAATTTACACTGTAAAAACAAAACAAATACCTTCAAATATTGTTGTGGAGGAACATTTATTTTTATGTAAATATAGTGATATTTATTTACCATGGTCGTCCATCCCTAGTTTTTTTAGGCTGAAGGTCTCCGTCTCTTTCAAAGCCTTCGTAGTGGTGTGTTGTTGTGTTTGGAAGGCTATGTATTTTAGGCTGAACGTCTCTCTGTCTCTTTTAAAGCCTTCGTAAGGCTCTTGAGGACAATCGGCAGTTGTGGTTAGTCACTGCAGATTTTCTCTTGCATGCCTGCATGACTAACAGCCTCAACATTATGCATCAGTTTAGTCATACACTGTAGAGAACTATGGAATGAAATAGGGCTGGGAGGTATACTGAATATGAAGGGATACCGTTGTGGATTCATCCATGCAAAGGTATGGCTTTTTACAACACTGTCGTCCACGATACATATTGTAAACAAAAGAGAAAAGTATACACACTGCATATTTTGAATGACATAGCACCACGAAAAATGTATTACAAGATAATTTCACGTTGTAATTTGTACTGGGAAACACAGTCAAATACCGTTAAAGCTTCAAAACTACGAAAAAAAATTGTGATGGGATATTTTGGACATATCGCCCAGCCCTATGAGGAAATCATTATGTATTTGTGTAAAGAATGGGTTAAATGTATGAATAATAAAAAAAATAATTCATGGTTTCATTCAATTGGCCTATCTCAAGCTTTGCCCCTCTATTCTCCAATCACAACTGTCGCGTCCCTCAAAGCAACAGTTGTGATTGGAGGATCAAGAAAAGAGGGCAGAGCTTTAGAGAGGTCAATTAGTTCTAGTCATCATCACACATGGTTTCCATTTCTCCTACACTACAATAGCCACCAAACAGACACTGGTGTAGTTTATATATAGATAACGTAACATTTTATAAATGTACTGTACAAAACACGTGGAACACATTCATAGTATTGACCTATCTCAAACTCTGCCCTTTTTTCTTGATCCTCCCATCACAACTGTCACTTAGTGATCAATTGAGTTACAGCCTCTTTTTCACAATCCACGTCTCAGTTGTGTCGGGATATAAAAGTCCTTCTTGCCTTTAATGTAAAGCGACTTTGAGTTCTAGAAAAGCGCTATATAAGTACTGTTTATTATTATTATTATTATTATTATTATTATTATTATTATTATTATTATTATTAATAAAGGAACATACCAGTCTCATTTTGACTTCTCGCCATTAGTCTTTAAAGGAGCAATAGGCGGCCGTTGATTTTGGGCAGAACCTTAACCGAATTTGACAACGCCCTTCCCAATCAGAACGCATCAGGACGCCTTCATTTACAGTAGCCTCCAAAGCCACGCCCTTCTAGGTAGGTGTTAGCAGCAGGCCTTTGTGTACGCATGCAACCGCTATGCGCATAACAAGCATGTGTGTCACTAGAGGGTTTGATAGACAGCTCGCTCGTTCCAATCATTTAACTTGGTCTCCGTTAATGGCGAGAAGGCTAAATTAGACTGGTATGCTCCTTTAATCCCCCCATGTTTCATTTGACGTCTCCTCGTGGCTGAAGTGGATTCCGTAGGTTTTGAAACAAAACGGGATTATAGCTTTCATCCGGGTTCTTGCGATCAGTCCATTTTGTGGAAAGAACGGTGTGTTCCTAATGTTTTATACAATTATGTACAGTATATGATCACAAGTCAAACGTGACAAGATCATTGCGTCTGTGCTTTACATGAGTTAAAGGTGCTAAAGACCACATTTTTATGTAGAGTAATCATAAAACAAATAATAAATAAAAGAATACATTCGTGTATCGAATCCGGCTGTCAGCGTTGCCTCCGGCTTGGCCGGCCGTCATACTGGCTCAATTGGCAGAGTCAGCGGGAGGGAAGCCGGTGGGTGGTATTCTGGTCATTGTAAACAGCGACTCCTACAGGTCGGTCAGGGCGCCTGCACAGCGAGGGAGGGAGATGGTGAGGGTAGTGTGACCTCCCACACGTTACACCTCACCAATGAGAGTCCGCGCTGGCAGGTGAAAAGATGCTGCTGGCTGTCTCCTATGTCTCGGAGGAAGCATCTGATAGACTTCAGGGCTCCCTAGACCGACCAGTGAGGGGCACATGCGAGCAACGACCAGGAAGGCGAGGGGGGAATTGGCATAACGACTAAATTGGGATGGGAGAAAAACAGGAGGAGAAAAAGTGGATAAAAAAAGAATACATCCGCAGAGCATTCAGAAAGGATTCAATTAAATTAATGAATGATTTAATGAATTTATCATTTAAAAAATGTTGCCGGGTCCAAAATGAATGTTGTTTGTTTACATGTTGTGTGTGCACGTATCCCCGCCCTACTTCCCATTTCCCCACGTGGAATGCACCTGATTGGATACAAATGACACACCGGTGCTCTACTCTAGTGCGACACCCAGTGGCTGAATGTTATCTATAGCACCTTTTCAAATACAAGCAGACTACAGTGTATAACAGTCTTTTCCTCCCCTTTCACTTTCAGTACGTGGACAAAGTGGGAGAGAGCAACAACATGGTATAGCGGCGACGTCCTCCACCCAGGCGGTTCCGCATCAATACAGTAGTTTCCTAAAAGCAATGCAATCTCCCACTGTTCAAACCACGGGACTCTCTTTTGACAGCCAAGGCTTCACGATAAGATTAACATCCATTTTGGCAGGCAAAAGACTGCATTTTCTTTCTTCTTTTCTTTTTTTTTTTTTTTACATGTCTGTAAATTCGATCGGGTCAACTTCCGACCAGATCAGGAGGTCATCACGAGACCCTGTTACCGCGGGAGACTGTTTACGAATGGATGTTGTTACCGAGGTCACCGCAGAATGTTTCAAACGCCATTGATGTCGCCACCGTTGGAACGCAACTCTCAGCCAACCAAGAGGAACTCCCCCCAAAGGCCTGAGGATGAGACGGAGCCCGCACGCCAATGCTCTGCTGACAAAGCGTGTACATTTAATTAGCACCTAAAATGTATGTTTATTTTTATTTTTTAACCCACTGCTCTTGCTGAGACAAACAAATGATGCTACGGTCACTCAGAATGTAGGAAAAGTCATGTAATTGTTTTCCTGGCCTGGAAGGATAATACCTAATCCAAAAGGATGTCACAGATTTCTCTATTTTATTTGTTCTGCTGATCATAAAGGTTCCAAATGTTGCAGCAAACCAAAGCAAGGCGTTGTTGGACACTCCTAATTTGCCTTTTTTTTTTTTTTATATATATATACTTTCTCTTTTTCCCCCTTTCTTTTTCCGTTTTTCTCCCATCCCAATGTTAGTCGTTATGCCAATTCCCAATCCCCTACCTGGTCGTTGCGTGCTCTGCCCCCTACCGTCGGTCTGGGAGGGACGGAGACTATCACATGCTTCCTCCGACACATGTGTAGCCAATCCCCACGTCTTTTCACCTGGCAGCGCGGACTCTCACTGGGGGAGTGTAACGTGTGGAGGACACTACCTCCCCCAGGATCTGACCTCGCTGTGCAGGCGCCCCGACCGATCTGTAGGAGTCGCTGTTTTACAACGACCAGGACCCACCCTCGCCGGGTTTCCCACCCTCTAACACTGCCAATTGTGTTAGTATGGACGGTCGGCCAACCCGGAAGCACCACAGCTGATTTCGATCCCTGTCTCTGTGGTGGTGGGCAGACGCTTAGACCGCTGCGCCACCCGGCCGCCCCTCCTAATTTGCTATTCAACCAAAAATAAATGTCACATTTGAACATAGGGACTAATAAAAGTCAAAAGAAATTGTGCTTTACATTTTCGGAACAGTCACAGGATGTACCAGTGTTTACCTAACTGAAGAGGAAAGACAGGCAACTGCTGATCAACTGTCTTGTCAGGTGCAGAGCAGTGGGCGTCTAAAGTCATCGTTTTAAGCTTTAACAGAATCGGGAGCAGGACACAGTATATTTGGGCTCAATATCTTTTTCATGTTTTGGATTGTGTCCCAACACTTGTTGAAGATTGGGATGTCTGTTTTTATCTCTCTTAAACCCCCCCCCCCCCGGGATTATCTCTTCAGTGGCTGTGTTGCAGAGAAAGCACTCATGTCTAGGATGTGAGGATGGCATGTTGTTGTTAGACAACTGACGTAGAATTGAATTCCATTTCTGTAATTATTCAACTATGGTGCCTGTGCTTTAAACTGGGGAACATATTATGGAAATGGGGTTTGCATAATAGTCTTTGTATATTGAACTATCTCAAACCCTGCCCTCTTTTCCTGATCCTTCTAACCACAATTGTTGATTGGAGGATCAAAAAAAGAGGGTGGGATTTGAAATCGGTCAATTGGCATTCTGAATGTTATTCAGACACTGGGGGGCACTCCTTGCTGTTTGGCCAGGGTTCGAAGTCTTTTCAGATTAGCAAGCCTAAATACGCTATTCAGAATGATTGCTCATTGTGATGTCAGAAGGATTAAATTAGCTTTAATTAATCAATTAGCTGTTCTTTTTGGAGACAGGGACACTGTCTGATGTCCTGCCCCATTTGTAAAAGTGTTTAGGGTAGCCAGACGGGAAAGCATATAGCGTAATCAATAAAGAATGTGGTTTGTGCTCCACCCACCAAAGACGGTGTATGTAATACAAGAGAAGAAGGAGGTGCTGGCAAATGTATAATTTAGATTTAGATTCATTTATTTGCAAAAGACAAACACTTTCCACATAGTCAATCAAGTCGTATAAAATAGATGAAAATATACATAATTATGTCCCCTTTAACTTAAGCTGAAGAGCCCTATTCCAAAACAAGGAGATCCAACATTTGGAGACATTTTTATGAGAATCAGGACATTTCCAGCTGCGAAGCACAATAATATTCTATTTCATTTTATTAAATGATTGCCGAGCTGAAAGTAAAACACAGTAATGAATATAAGTTATTTGCTATATTTAAGACTCTTTTTTAATATGGTAACCTTCTCGATGGTGAGATCATGTTTTTTAAATATAACCTTATGAATATAGAGTATTTCGTTCTCAAAATGTATATATTTTGGAATTAAACACTTTATTTGGACAAACGCTTTTTTTTGTCCAATACTATCAGAAATGGCTTTTTCTTTATTTTATTTTTGTTATTTGAGTACCAGGTATGGCAGTTGTGCTATTCTTTCCTATACGGTTAATTCTCAATCATGTCTGTATGATTGGCTAGTGGGGGTTACTTTGGTGTCTGTGTGTGTGGTTTCTTTTTAAGAGCAACAAGACTTTTATCCTCTTCTGCAAACGCACGGAGAGAACCGAATGGTTACATGTTGAAATGACATGGCTACATCTGAAAGCTCACACTGCCTATACTCCTACCTGGGTATTCTAAGAGTATAACGGGTTCAAACTCGAGTTCAAACTCATAAAACTCTGAATCTGAAAAAGTGTATCGCCAGTGAAACACCTGACAAAATTTATGAATTACTGAACACAAAATACTTGATATGTTAATGCTGCATTATGTATTGAGATGAATGTGATGATAGTTTTTGGTGGTTTACTGTGTGATATTTAGTGGGGACACAGTGGTATGCATGTGAACTTTCAGACTCAGCCAGGGCTTTGACAATGTTTTGCTGTATACCAATTTTGTAAATATATTATGAAAATGTACATTGTGTTGGTCATTCTTGTTATCCCTGGACTCATTACACAAACTCTCCCCCTCTCTAGCAAACTGAATACATCTAAATCTAAACAGATATTTTATATTATTCATCCCCACCAAACAAATAAATGACATACAGAAAACAATCATTAGATTATGACAGATTCCATATACAGTATATATATGTATATTAAAATATTATTAAATAATGAACTTAAGCAACACAACATATTGCAGCACAGAGAAAAACAAGTTTAAAGGAACACACCAACATTCTGGGAAATGTGCTTATACCGTCTTCCCCAGAGTCAAGACAAGAAGATAGATGCAATTCTCCTCTCTGTACGTTCAGTAGAAAGCTATCCAACTGCAAGCTAGCCTAGCTTAGCATAAATTAATGAAGGTGGATACGGACCACTAGCCTATAGCTTAAAACTCTGGGAGAGGTGTTTTTGGCCAACAGGTATAGGCTACTGCTCCATATCCGCTTCCATTAATTTGTGCTATGCTAGGCTAGCTTGCAGATGGATACATTTCTCCTGAATGCACAGAGAGGAAATTGGTATCTATCTTCTTGTCTGACTCTGGAGAAGATGGTATTATCCAGCTATTATATCACCTATTATTTATGCATAGAAATACAGTTGGTATATAATTAGCCTCCTGGGAGGGGAGATTCATTCATCATTCCATTCATAGTCTTGCCTTTTCATTCACAAAAACAGGTGTAATTTATCTGCGCTGCTTCAGTGAGCAAGGTGTAAACATGTCAATACTCCTAAGGTCCATCACCATTACTTGCAGACGGTGACAGGATAACCTAAGTGAGTCAAGATTATTTTTGTAGATTGTGCCTCCCAGGTTTATTAATTTTGAAAAACGATAGCCTTTGGTGGGTCTAATATTGCCTATGGCAGCTATTTTCATTCGGAAATATACAGCCCACAATGAATGGAGACGAATTGATTGGCGCCTCAGTTCATCCACTCTCCTAAAGGCCCGCATTTCATCAAATTGGCGTGATGACCTATGGTTGTTGACAACTATTAACGTTGCTTTGAGCCCGGGACCACAGAGGTCCCCCCCCCCCCCCGCCCCGAATAATATAAATACAGGAGGGTGGAAGACGACCATCATCAAGGACACTCAGAAGAACTCCTCTCTCCTTGCGTTTGAGACGGATCTGCATTAAACGGGACCCCTGTCACAATGAAAGTAAGCAGATTTGGTCATTATTTCATAGGTTAATCATTATTTTATGGCATTTTCACGTGCGCACAATGCGGCTAACTTTTGTGCTACTCTTAATCCGAATGTATAATGTTAATGGGTAAAACGTAACTTTATACCATTATACTAATCCGTCTAAAATGGTTCCATGAATGGTGGTACTGGAGGCTGGGGAATACAGTGCGTAATTAGCCGCCTTGCGCTTGTGCGTAATTACGCACGCAACAATGTGCACTTTGCCACGCTTGTTGTGGATTTTCTATTTGTTCACATCTTTGTTTTCGTTTATCTTTTCAATTATACTGCTGTGCAATTCTAGATCATTTATTATAAAAATGTTCCCGTCTCTTCTAGGGTTTGAGGACCGTTACAGTAGCTTACGCATTCATGCTTTTACTTGTGGCAACGTTTGTCTCACACTCTTGGAGCGCACCGAAGGTATAGCTTTTCTTTAATACTGTACAAGTAGGCTATTATTGATAAATATAACTGAAATTAATAAATACAATTGTTACTAAGTATTCAATCTAACTATTCATATTTTGAAACGAGCGGCGATAAGCGTTATTTTAATTGTTTTGTTTCCACTCAAAAGGGCAGTTTCCAAAGGAGAAATTGGAGTCCCCAGGCTATGCTGTATCTCAAAGGCACCCGTACGTATATATCCACTGATTACGAGCCTGATCTTAGATTTAGAGCAACAATGACAAAAACATCTCCATCAGATTTGTGTCAAATAATGCTAGATAATATTCATTTATTTGTACTTGGAGATGGGTGCGGGGTTATTACCGCATCATGATAATTTAGAACAAGTCAGTTACACATAACTATTGTCCGATCAGGCAACCCGCACCCATCTCTTACCCATGCAGAACCAAAACAATCCTACGAACATCCTACTACTACTACTACTACTACTACTTGACCCAGATCTGGATCCTGATATCTATTGAATAATTAAACATGACACAAAACAATTAGAAGATGTTTTCTTTACGAATGCAGGATTTTACCTGTAGGCTATATGATGTTATTTCAGAGGGACGGAGGTTTATTTCGGAGGACCGGAAAGAAGGAGACGTGTATGACACGTTACATTTAGGTACAGCAGATTCATCACAAATCATACATTACTATAACTGATTTACTTTTAATTAATAGTTATTGCATATTTAACCCATTGTACAGGAAATGTATCAGTCTTTTAAGTGATAAAAACGTGTAAATAATCTCAACACCCAGTAGAACCTTAGAGCAAGGATTATCTCTACTCGAATGTAGTTGGATGCAGGAGAACATGCAGTTTAAAATAGTGTTTGCAAATAATTCCAAACAAATATTTTAACCTGCTTGGCGCACCAAATAGTAGGAGGGTTTCCAGTACAGACGTTTACACTATTTCAAAATACATTTAGTATACTTTTCTGTGATTGACAACTGTACTTGCCCTGATGGAGTAGGCTAAACCCCACCCGTCTGGTACTCCAAGCAGGACAAAACAATTTTTTTTCTTCTTTTTTTACAACTACTATTTGACCCACATCTAATATCCCACCGTATCTTCTGGTTGTAGACAATATCTATCTATCCATCAGCCTAATAATGACAGTAATAAACCATGCCTCCTAAAGTCTTGCTGTACCACTGCTGTGTTCCGCTGTAGACAAGACGACATATAGGAACTTAAATACATTCAGGAAATTGGGGCCATGTTAAATAAATGGTGGATTCACTGGGTTCTGTGTCCAAACAGAGACCCGCAGCGAGAACACAGAGAAGCTGAGCGTCAACCAGGCAGCCACTGTCCTGCTCAACTTCCTGCAGCAGGTCAAGGAGGAAGGTGAGGTCAACATTTATCTTCACAGTCACATGTATGTCATTGGGGGTGATGAAGTGAGTGCACCTCCCATCACAGATGTTTTAACTGAATTAGGCCCTCGACACCTCCAGGAGATTCGTGCATCCCAGAATCAACCCCTCTGCATGGGGTCTTGGCACTGGTCATACCTACACCTGCCAGCGCTACACCTACTGACGCTATTCAACACCGTCCACAACAGTTGTATCCTGGTCTAGTAGTGGAACTTAAATATATATATAATATAATGGGGCGACAGTGGCTCATAGGTAGAGTGGTCGTCTGGTAATCTGAAGTGTCCCGGTTCGATTCCTGCTCCTCCCGGGCAGCATGTCAAAGTGTCCTTGAGCAAGACACTTAACCCATAATTGCTCCCGATGAGCAGGTTGGCACCTGGCATGGTTGCCTCCGCCGTCGGTGTGTGAATGTGTGAGTGAATGTGAGGAACAGGAAAATTGTGAAATGTTTTGGATAAAAGAGCTATATAAATGCACCATTTACCATTTATAATTTACACCTTGTATGAGAGTGAGAGTGTTGTCTCAATAATACATTATTTCATTGACTTTATTTCCAACTTATTTACGTCCAACCATAATTATATGGAAGTGTATCCCGACACCTTTGGCTTCCGGATGAGTGAAGAATAAAGATCAATAACCTTTTACAACCCGTTTGGTGCTGGTCCATCATTTTAAATTGTCAGATGAATTTACATTGATGCAGTATGTAAAGGAACTCTGGGTGGTGGTGATATACTAATCAACTTATTTCTCTCCCCCTCTACCTCAGTTGATGAAAACCCAGACCAAATGTACTTTCAAGATCTGCCCGTATGGAAAAGGGAATACTTCTGACAACGCTGCACTTGAATGCATTCACAAGATCACTAAAATCATCTTTGGACGCAAGATGATCGATTATGTGTGATTTGGGAACCCCCCCCCCCAAAAAAACACTAGTTTGTAAATATGAATACAATGAAGATGTCTGAATGCAATGTTTTAATAAAATTATTTTGAATTCATAGCACTCTTTGTCTAAAACTGATAATATTGTTACATTATTTGACAAACTATGACCTTTTTACTTAAGTACTTTTCTGTTGCTCCTATGGTAACAAAAGCACCTTCTATTTACACAGAGCGCACAAAACCAAAAGGAACATGTTCTCCTCTCTCTGAAGGAGAGGAAAGGAGGATGAATGAGGATCTTTGAACCTCGAGACATCCGAGACGTGTATATTGTGCAACGGGGAGGAGGAGGGGGGGGGGGGGGGGGGGGGGGGGTGCAATTACAAGGGTGTCCCTAATGTGTTCTACACCAAGTGTATTATAAGTGCCATTAAGCAAATAAAACATAGGAAACACTTTACTTAATGCACACAGGTATGATCCATTATGTGTTCTGATAGTGTGTGAGCCATTGGAAACTCTTATACTGGGCTTATAATATGTCTCTTCGTGAAATCAATTACAAACAACCCAAATAGGGTTGCTGATATGGTGGGACATGGCCCATTTTCACAGACATGTCATACAGCAGGTTAAACATTTGTTATTTATTTTTTAATTTTTTTAATAACAATTATTTATCCTTTATGAGCTCTTATTCGTGCCAACAACCACACGTATACTGCATTGTGATTCATTATGAAGGTCCTTATAATCCATTATAGATGTACGCCTTAAGTGTTATAGAAAGAAGAGAGGGTTATTATTAGTTATGGTCTGGGGTCAGCTTGCTTTCAATTCAATCGATTGACCCATCTCAAGCTCCTGGGGAAGCGACAGTTGTGATTGGAGGATCGAGAAAAGAAGGCGGAATTTGAGATAGGTCAATTGAGGAAGCGCATTTGAATGAAAATACCGAATAGAAAGTGTGGGAGGGGGGGGGGAATGTGGACTGAGAAGGGTATAGCCAACTTATTACCAGTAAATTGAGAATCAATTCTCTATCATTGGCAAATAAACTGTGGTTTCTATTCTTCCATTTTGAATTGACCACCAGTCTGCTGAGTGTGACCCGGCTGGCCGAGGGGCTCTCCTGCCCTCCGCTTGCCCCTCAAGGCCCTGCCGCCCCCAGGGTGAAGGGAGCCTTGATGTTCAGCCTGTCCCGCTCCGCCTCCTCATCCTCGTTGTACGGCTCATACGGCTCGTCCTCCTCCTCCTCGTCGCTGTGGTGGGGGGTGGAGTGGAGGGAGGCGGAGGGGGACGGGGGCACGGAGTAGGGGCGGGGGTAACGGAAGCCCTCCGTCTGTAGAGGAGAAATAGTGACGTGTTGGGAGTGGGCGAGGGTGAGGGCAGAAACACATTATAGAGTGTTTTGTCCCCATGGCAAACGGGGGATAATTAATTATGTCAACTTTTATAATTGAACTGTTGAGATTAAGAACCATATATGGGAAAATCCATTTTACATTTAGTCATTTAGCCGACGCTTTTATCCAAAGTGACGTATTAGCATAGTATGTATGTAGTAATATAGGCAAGGTAGATTACTTAGTAGCAAAGTGCATAATAGTAAGACAGTACAAAGGTTAGTGGTTTTTTAGTTTGTTTTAAAATGTTTAGCTGCAACCAGCAGGTCTATAGCTGGGGGGAAATAATTTCCTCTAGCGGCCACAGGTTTCACCCTATGAGGCTGAAATGCAAGTGTCTGTGTTCATGCTGATTAGCTAAAATAGGGCATGGCAGTGGGAGTGGCCTGTTGCAAAATGATCGCAGCTATTGCCAATTTTAACTTGTTCAAACAGTCAATGTATAATAAGTACTTATACATTCTTTAACCACCACACTCACACTAAAAATATAACTTGACTTTTGTCGCAGGGGATCAATTGTCAATTGACAGTAATCCCAGTAATTACAAATACCTACGAAAAATGCATATAGCCCCACCACCAAAAATAATAAATAGGGATGGAGATATATTTTTTGTTTCTAGTTGATTGAATGCATTTGCATTTGCTGTGTTTTGTGGCTTGTTTACATAGGTAATGTTTGTAAACAATGTAAAACAGATCTATATATATTCCCATTTACAATGTATTAATAAAGTTCTCAAGTCAACATTTACCGGATATGGTAACAAAAAAACTAAACAAAAAAACTAAACAAAAATGCTTCCTTTCTTAAGAAATAACACTATAAATGACTGTACAATCTAAAGTAACCTGGTGGTGATTTGTGCATTGTGTGTATACTGTATGTGTACCGTGTGTGTCATGGCATCATAGATACAGTGCCAGTAAATATATGTGTGTTTGAGAAAGTGAGAGAGTGAGTGAGAGAGTGAGAGAGTGAGAGAGTGAGAGAGTGAGTGAGTGAGTGAGTGAGTGAGTGAGTGAGTGAGTGAGTGAGTGAGTGAGTGAGTGAGTGAGTGAGTGAGTGAGTGAGTGAGTGAGTGAGTGAGAGAGAGAGCTCTAATGATGAGAGAATAGGGAGAGAGTGGATTAGAGTTTACAAAGAGAAAGAGAGAGAGAGCTCTTCCTGCTCAGAACCACACTACAGGGGTCAGAGTTGATGGACATCCTCCTCAATGGTGTCTCATCATTCATCCAAATGTTAGGCTGTCAATTATAACTCAGGAAATATGGGTCACATTCATCAGTATCCGCTGTCTGTCTGTCTGTCAGTCAATGCATGATGTACTCCAACATACCGGGAGGATCATTCTCTGGGGAGATATCTTTTTTAAAGAGATACCTCGTTGACACTTACAAAAAGAAAACAATTCAACAGGCACTTGTCAATGTGTTGAACATTGTTCTACATACAGTAGGCCCCAAGTCCTTCCGTTTCCCTAAAATGCCTCAATAGTATTGTTAGCATTTCTTATTGAAATTAAATCTGTACTGCTATGGCTAAATGCTAACAAGCTAGCTAGCAGTACCCAGACCAAGGCCCCATTGAACACGGTGTGTAGGGTGTGGAACAAGCTGCAGATTAGGCAGGCCTCATCACTGTCCCATTTTAAAAGCCTCCCACCTTTTCTCTCTGGCTTTCGACACCATGTAGCTTGTTGATTTTATGATTTTATTGTTTTATTGTGTTATTGTTGTATCGTTTTGTTACCGTGTCCTTTGCTTTTAAATACTTTTAAGTAATAATAATAATAATAATTCATTTATTTTGTATAGCGCTTTTCAAAGACCCAAAGTCGCTGACAATAGGCAAAAAAGAAACAAAGAAAACAAAGAAACAGAACCACAGGGAAACGGAGGACAATAAGAATACACAGGAAACATAAAACCACGAGTAACGGATAACAAGTACGGGAGTGAGTAGGGGAGACAGTCGGGAGGAGAGTAAGGGAAAACCAAGGGGGGTGGGGGGCAGGAGAGGAGAGAACGTGGGGCAGGGGGAAATGGTGGCGGGTTGGAGGAGGGTGGTTATGGGTAAGGAAGGTTGAATGCTTGGGAGAACAGGTAGGTTTTGAGTCTGGATTTGAAGGTGGAGAGTGAGGGAGAGTCTCTGATGGTCTGAGGGAGGGAGTTCCAGAGTCGGGGTGCAGCTTGTGAGAATGCCCGGTCACCGAAACGTTTGAGTTTGGATGACGGGACAGTGAGGAAAAGAGTGGAAGAGGACCGGAGGGAACGGGTGGGGCGGTAGGGGAGAATGAGGTCAGTCAGGTAGGGGGGGGGGGGGGGGGGGGGGGGGGGGGCAGGCTATGGAGGGCTTTGAAGTACTCTTATCTATTTAAATTTGTATTGTTGCCTATGTTTATCTTTTCTTCCCTTTTTAGCACTCTTGTTCTTTTATCTATTTTTAGTGCTGCTTATAGTTTTAGTATACTGCCTCTGTACAGCACTTTGTGGCCCTGTGCTGTTAAAGCGCTTGATAAATAAAGTTGGATTGGATTGGATTGGTGTTTCTTTAGCATTGTACCCAGACCAAGGCCACAATTAACACCGTGTGTATGGCGTTTCTTTTGCAAGACGTTAAACGTTCACCTGTGTCAATTTGACACAGGCCCACGTGACTGAACTCAAACTAGAAAGAAACAGACTAAGAAATGACGTAAACTCCATGATAAAAACTGCAAAAAAAATTTCATCAATGACAAAAAAAACTGAGGAAAACAAAAATAAGCCACGTGAACTTTGGAAATTACTCAATAATCAACTAGGCTGCAGTAAAAAACTTAAAACCAGGTTCTCAAACATAAACATAAAGACGGACAACACGCTCATCACAGACAAACTGGATGTAGCCAATTACTTAAACACTTTCTTCACAAACATAGCCACAACACTGGTAAACAAACTACCCTCCCACTCAGGGCAGTATGGGGTAGAACACATAGTAGCATACTACAAGAACCTAGGCGTCCACAAAGACGATTTCAAACTGGAAATGGTAACTACAGATGAGGTACTCAATAAACTGAGCGCCCTCCAACCGAACAAGGCCACTGGCCATGACAACATCCCCTCCAAATTCCTCAGAGACTCAGCAGCCGCCATCACCCCAGTCATCACACACATAATAAACCTCTCCATAAAACAGGGACACGTCCCCAAGGACTTCAAAATAGCGAGAGTAACACCCCTGCACAAAAAGGGCAGCAAATTAGACCCAGGCAACTACCGCCCTGTTTCTATCCTTACATCCATCTCGAAAGTCATGGAAAAAATTGTATACGAACAGGTCGAAAAGTACCTTGCGGATAAAAATCTAATCTACGAATTCCAATCTGGCTTCAGAACATCCCACTCCACTGACACATGCCTTCTCTATTTGAACGACCACATCAAGCAAGAGGTGGACGCGGGCAAATACTGCGGCATGGTCATGCTAGACCTACAAAAGGCCTTCGACACTGTCAATCACACCATTCTGATTGACAAGCTAAAAGCAATTGGTTTTGATAGTTTATCAGTGAGCTGGATACAATCCTACCTGGAGGGGAGAGAACAGATGGTGGAGGTAAACGGTACCCTATCCCCCCCCCTCACAGTGAACTGTGGTGTTCCACAAGGAAGCATACTAGGACCACTACTGTTCCTAATTTATGCAAATGACATGTCGTCAGCTTGTGACTGCAACTTGTTCCTGTTTGCGGACGACTCAGCCCTGCTGGTCTCTGACAAGAACAAGTTACAGGTTGAAAAAACCCTCAGCTCGGAACTAGGCAAAATCTGCATATGGCTCGCCGACAACAAACTATCATTACACATGGGCAAAACAGAGTCCATTCTCTTCGGTTCAAATAACAAACTCAGCAAAACAGACGGCTTCTCAGTTACAGTGGGTGACAATATTGTCACAAGGAAAGATGAAATTACCTACCTGGGTTCCATCCTAGAGGCTAATCTTTCCTGTGACAAAATGGCATCCAATGTAATAAAAAAAGTAAATCAACAAACTCGATTCTTGTACCGGATCTCCTCCCTGGTAAACAAGAATACCCTGAAGACTCTGGCAGGAGCACTCATTCAAGGGTACTACGACTATGCTTGCACCTCATGGTACCAAAGCACCTCAAAGGTACTAAAAACCAAATTACAAACATCTCAAAACAAACTAGTCAGACTACTGCTTGACCTGACTCCTAGAACCCACCTCACCCCTGCACACTTTGCCAACCTAGGATGGCTTAGAGTAGACAACAGAGTACAGCAACTTGCAATGGGCCTGGTCTACAAGATACACTACACGACCAAGGTACCCATGTACATGTCAAAATACTTCCCAAAGGTCAGTGAATACCACGATCACAACACCAGAGGGAGCTCCACAAATCATGTAAAACCCAGATTCGGCTCAAACAAGGGACTAAACACGTTTCGCAATTATGCCACAACAATGTGGAACGCCCTACCCAAAGCTGTAAAGGAATGTAAATCACTACCCACCTTCAAAAACACTCTCAAAGAACACCTACGGGAGACTGCAATTCAAAACTGGCCCCTACAAATGTCCTAACCCAGTTGTACAATAAAGACCAAGCATGGCTTTGTCAGTATTCCAATGTACAGCCCCACCCAACCCCACCCCACCTACCCAACCTCCTCCAATGTACAGTTTCCATGTCAAATTAATGTCAGTATTCCAATGTACAGTGTCCCCCCCCCCCCCCCCTACCCAACCCCCCCCCCCCCCCACCTCCAATGTACAGCCCCACCCCACCTACCCAACCTCCCCCAATGCACAGTTTCTATGTCAAATGTATATACTCTTCTGGATTTTTTTTTAGTATCACAAACAGTACTGTATTTGAAAATCTGGTATGTCATAAATGTATAGATGTAGCAGTACTGTCTATCTGTATGTCATGTGTGTCATATGATGAATTGAAAATGGGGGACCCTGATGGAAACAAGACGAAAGTCTTTCTCAGGTCTGCATCCTCTTAGCAATTGTATGTATTGAGCTGTACTGTACCCATTCTGCAATCTGTTAATAAACTTTTCAATCAATCAAAGTTAGTGGTTCATGATGTTTCATGTGCTGGTTCTCACCTTTGGAGGAGCCATTGGGTCCACATGGAACTGGTCAGGGAACGCTTTGCTCAGGGCCATGACGCGGGCGTGGACGTAGAACTGTCAATCACAACAACATAAACAACAACAACAAAACAGGGAGTTGCTCATTATCGAGAATTGAAGAGGCATGGTGCCTTTTTGAGAGTTTTAAAGTTTTCTAATACAAGTGCTCTACAATCACCCCTGATATGATCCATCTTCAAATCCCACTAGAACCCACATCTGCAATGACCTTATCTCTTACTTCCCAGGAGTCTACCGTTTATTCATGAGTTCAGTTTCAAATTCCTCAGTTTAAATAGGTTTGACCTATTTCAATAGTCCTAAATGGAAAATGCCCCTTATTTTCACAGCTCAGTGTCTGGCAAATGGGACAACAACAAAAAAATTTCCTTGCGTCTCTCTCCTAGTCTGTGTCCCTTTTCATCACTATCTTGATGAGGAAAAAGGTAGGATTAGACTGGACCGTCGTCTACTCTGTTTGGGAGGGGGTGTGTGTGCGCATGCATGTGTGTGTGTGTGTGTGTGTGTGTGTGTGTGTGTGTGTGTGTGTCCTCCCCAGTGGATCAGTGGGCTGGAGCGTGCATGTGGTGTGCTTGCGAGTTGTGACGTTGTGGGTACGAATCCTGCCCATAATCACGGTCCCATTCCATGTATTTCTTATTTAATGAATGAATGAATAATTTATTTATTAATCATGCAACATAAATCGCACATCCCAGGTGGGATTACAACACGCCCCATTATATAAAACAGAAATAAAAGCTTACAGGCCAGTGCTTCTCACAAATCCCACAGAAACATACAGACACAACCTTCGGAACGAGGATATTTAATGATCCATCAGTCTTCACTGAAGCAGAAATACAAGGGGGGAAATTAATACCAACCACCAGTCAAATGCTGTCAGTCTTTGCCTTGGCTGAGACGTCCTTATAGTCTAAACAACTGTTGTGGAAGAGCCAGTAGGTGTGCAGCTCTATTGCCTCGGGATTGATTTTACACATTTGGTGAATTGAGCTGGTCGGGGGGAAAGACCTATGTTTTGTTTGTGAGTATTTCTATGTTCAATAAAAAGGGCTGTTTGGGTAATTTAAACCTTTCCTCTGCCTCTCTGTATCCCTTCACACCAATCTATCAGGTGAAATAGTGAAAGTGGCTGTTGGATTTAACCCTAATGTTGTGTTAGGAATTGGCACCACTGACCGTTGTTAGCGGGTCAATGTTGACCCGGGGTCTAACTCAGTCCTGACCACTAAAAAGAAAGGAGTATCACTCAATATAGTTAATACTACATCCTAACTAACATTATATGCATTCATAACAATATAATCCCATTGTAATTTGATTTTATGGCCCCCGAGACACATCATGTCCCTTATTTTTAAGATGAAAATGAGGTTGTTCAATCATAATATACTAAATGTGAAACCCATAGATAATAATGTTTTCTGACTATAATAGAACAATATTAGAATATAACTTCTGAAAAAAAGTTTTGTATATTTATTATTATTTTATTCATTTATATTTAGTATTTTTATAAAATATATAAAAAATACCAGCGTGCTTCAATGATGTTGAAGAAGTTCTGAATCCGCCCACCACTGTGGCTGGTGGATGAAAAAGAGAAGTTCTGAATCCGCCCACCACTGTGGCTGGTGGATGAAAAAGAGAAGTTATGAATCCGCCCACCACTGTGGCTGGTGGGTGAAAAAGAGAAGTTCTGAATCCGCCCACCACTGTGGCTGGTGGGTGAAAAAGAGAAGTTCTGAATCCGCCCACCACTGTGGCTGGTGGGTGAAAAAGAGAAGTTCTGAATCCGCCCACCACTGTGGCTGGTGGGTGAAAAAGAGAAGTTCTGAATCCGCCCACCACTGTGGCTGGTGGGTGAAAAAGAGAAGTTAATTTCCCGCCCCTGGAAATACCTTAAAAGATCTCGATGGCACTGATGTGCCAACGGATACTGACCCGTCCCAAGTAGCGCCAGTCCAGTAGGTCAGACAGCCTCTCTGTGCGGTTCCGCTGGATGATGCGCTGGCGCCGGGACTGCTGGCAGAACCCAAACATGAACTGGGTCAACTGGTTGCACGACTCGTCTGCCGACCGGAACCGCCGGTCCACGATGTAAACCCCTGGGGGGGGGGGGGGGGGGGGAGGAGAGAGGGAGGAGAAGAGAGGGGGGATGAAGAGAAGAGAGGGAGGGGAAGAGAGGGATGAGAAGAAAGAGGGAGAAGAGAGGGAGGGGAAGAGAGGGAGGAGAAGAGAAGAATGGGAATAGAGGGAGGAGAAGAGAGAGGGCGAAGAGAAGAAGGGGAAGAGAGGGAGAAGAAAGAGGGAGGGGAAAGAAGGAGAAGAGAGGAGGAGGAGAAGAGAGAGGGAGGAGAAAAGTTTTACAGACCGCCGTCGTGTGAGAACTTCATATCTCCAAAGTGTACAGTAATCCAAGAGATTCCCATGGCCCAGTTCATATTTCTGCATTTCCATTCAAATCCGCTTGCACACATTTCTGAACTTGCAGAATGTGTGTTGACTGTGTTTTATTGGGTCCCCGATGTGCACCATGCGAGTAAGACAATAAAATGTAATTATCCTGAATTAAAGCTATAGCAACTGTCTGATTGCGTAGTTGAGTTGAGTTGAAGAATTGAGTTGAGGGGTTGAGTATACAGTAGTAGTTGTGTTGTGTGTGCGTGTGCGTTTATATACCATATGCTGCAGGGTCAGAGATGTGCTCCTCCATGAAGCAGCCAAAGCCAGACAGGTTAGTGGTGACACTGGGGATTCCCATCACAGTACACTCACCTGGTGGAGCACAGTACAACAACAACAAGGTCAAGGTCAAGTTTATTAGTATGTCCCAAACTGGGCAATTCATGTTACAGCAGATAAATAGGAGTTCCAAACACAGCAAACATACATAAACAAGAAGAACACAGACAGACATGTACAGTACATGGTCGCAGGATCAGATCATGACAACAGTCATACAAGCAACCACAACCACCCCCCCACCCACCTCAAAGCCGCCCTCTCCTGCCTCCTCCATTGATGGCACGAATGGAGGAGGCAGGAGAGGGCGGCTTCGAAGTGCAACAACAACAATAACAACAACACCACCACACAGCTAAAGAGAAGTGACTCTACTCCCTGTACACACATGACTGTGTGGCACAGCGGAACAACAACACAATCATCAAATTTGCTGATGACACAGTAGTGGTGGGCCTGATCTCTGCAAACGACGAGAGGGCCTACCTGGAAGAGGTCAAGGTCCTAGTGGCATGGTGTCAAGAGAACAGCCTCTCCCTAAACGTCAGCAAAACAAAGGAGATGATTGTGGACTTTAGGAGGTCGGGGGTCAGGGACTACAGCCCCCTCAGCATCGACGGGGCACCGGTTGAGAGAGTGAACAGTTTTAAGTACCTCGGAATCCACATATTGACATGGACCACACACATTGACAGTGTTGTGAAGAAGGCACGGCAACGCCTCTACTTCCTCAGGCGCCTAAGGAAGTTCCAAGTCAGTCAGAAGATCCTTAAGAACTTCTACTCATGTACAATAGAGAGCATCCTGACTGGCAATATCACCTCCTGGTTTGGGAATAGCACCGCACAAGACCGTAGCAGACTACAGAGAGTGGCCCGTTCAGCCGAACGCACAATTGGAGGGGGGCTTCCCACTCTCCAGAACATTTACAACAAGCGGTGCATGGGTAAGGCTAAGAGAATTATCAAAGACTCCAGCCACCCAAACAACTGCCTCTTTGAACTGCTACGGTCAGGCAAGCGATACCGGAGTCTCATGGCAAGCACAGAAAGACTCAGAAGAAGCTTCTATCCCCAGGCCATCAGGATGCTCAACGAACAATAACACTATGTATCAAATGCACTCACAGCACACACATCCACACGCACACACTCACTTTAAACAAACACATTTTATTTTATACTTATCTATTTTTGTCTAGCACAGTCTCTGGAGCGTAACAGAAATAAGCATTTTGTATAAAAGTATTCTGTACTTCTGTATGACAACTAATAAAGAAACTTGAAACTTGAAAAGAGACAATAGATACCGGTAACAGTACAACAACAACACACAGCTAAAGAGACAATAGATACCAGTAACAGTATAACAACAACAACAACAACAACAACAACAACAACAACAACAACAACAACAACACAGCTAAAAAGGAACCAGGTGGTTATGAGAAATAGGCTTGTGACTAGAACGTGACTGGATTGAAACCCCGGACCGGTTCGGGAAGGCATGGGCAAGGGAAGCGAACAAGAAACACTTTCCACACCCTCCACAACTACTGCCTGAGAGCTAAGTGCCTGAGAGCAAGGCACCGAACCCCCAACCGCTCCAGAGAAGCTGCTCAGTGGCCATCAGTAGATTGTGGTTGTACTTGGTCTCGGGGTGCGAGTGTGTGTGTGTACTGGTAGGCCATGTGCCTCCCTCCTCCTTAACCCTTTCACTGCCATAGTAAAGGGTTAACCTTATGTAGTGTGGCAGTGAAAGGGTTAACCTGCTGTTGTGCGGCAGTGAAAGGGTTAACCTTCTGTGTATTGTCGCAGTGAAAGGGTTAACCATTTGGTAGTGCGGCAGTGAAAGGGTTAAACTACTGCCCCAGGCCACTGCTGTGAATAAATATGTGCTCTTGGTCAACCTACCTGGTTAAACAAGGGTTCGAAAATTTCCCAAGTATCTGACCGATAGCGTCTTGGTTTGTGTCAGTGTGCAATGCATGCCTATATGTCTGAGAAGTAATGGTGCAAATGTGTGTAGTGTTCATAAGATAAGATAAGATATTCCTTTATTGATCCCTTTGGGGAAATGTGGGGTGTTTGTCTGTCTATGCATGGTTTGTGTGTGATGGCATTGGGCTACCTGGTGTATAACCCCATGGTTCATAGTAAGAGGGGAAGACTCCTAAATGGCAGCCGCGGACAAACTCTGCATAGTCCATGGGCAGCAGAGGACTGGTGGATGACAGGAACTCAGGATGGAACACTATCTGGGGAAATATGTTGAAGGGGAAGGGTTAGGATGTTTAGAAGCCTATCCTATAGAGGCATAGCCTATTATGCATCAGTTTGGGGGTCCTTGACACGAGAGTTTTCAGAACCACTGTGCAAGAAAAGTCCCATTCCCCACAGTTGGACTCGCTGCCTACCTTGACGCGGTCGGAGCGGGAGTTGAACAGGCCGATGCGCCGTATGTTGGCCAGGATGGGATCCGCCTGGTCGTCCAGCATGTTGTGAGTGGTCACTGGAGGGAGACTGTTCCTCTACGGCAGAGGAGAGTTGAATTACTAATGCTCCTCTTCCTCACTGGAGGAAGACCGTGCCTCGACAGCAGAGCAGATTTATTTGGCCAAACCAAAACAGACAAAAGGACAGACACGTCACGTCAGCTGGATTTTTGTTTCCATTTGAATGGAAACCTTGTATTTCCAAAAGACCGCATTCTCCATTTTTCTTTCATTACTAATAACGATAACATTAATACCAAATCATTTCTGAAAATGATACAAGTTTTGCATGCGTTCCATCCGTCCCGTGGTCATGAAACTCGCCTAAACAATAAAGGAGCAATGGTAGAACTTTTGATAAGAAAGACTGGTGTGGGAATGGGATAGGAGGAACGTGAGGTTAGGGATATAAAAAGAATAAAAGATGGAGGTAGGGGCCGAAGAGGGTTTTATTATTTGTATTATTATTATTATTATTATTATTATTATTATTATTATTATTATTATTATTATTATTATTATTATTATTATTATTATTATTATAATTTTATTATATTATTATTATTTCTTATAATTCATTTTACTGTACGTTTTTGTTGAATGTTTATGTGAATGTCAGTTTTAATTATAATTAGGGAATGGAGGGGGTTGTATGTATTTTTTGTCCTGTGTTTCTATATGTATAAAAAATAAAAACGCAATAAAAATAGTTAAAAAAAATAAAGACTGGTGTGGCGTTCACATCGCAGCAGATTGTGCGTTATGAAGCCACGCGCGCCGCAGAGGCACCGTTAGCAAACAACAATGTAATGAGCCTGCCGGCCAGCGATCCGTGACTAGTAACCTTTTGGAGTAGGACTTGCAAGTATTGATCAGGAATATCTATCCAATGGCATAATGATATCTGATTATTCTCTCTCTCACCTTTTCTCGAGGAGAATGCACAAAGTATGGAGATACACACCACACACACACACGTGAACTTCATGAAGGCACAGATACACACACACTTTGCAATGCACATACAGTATACCCTCGTCCTAGAACCAATGCTTTAAAGCGGCCTTTTATTTATAGGTGCATAACACTCTGGAACAACCTACCTAGTTATCTCTACACTTTTAGTAAATCAATTTTTAAAAAGAAACTCAAATCTCACTTTCAGCTGTTGCCTTAATGTGTGTATTGCATTTGTGTATGGGTTTTTGCCTATTAGCCTACAAGTTCTCATTCTGTATCTTTAAAAATGGAAATATATTGTATGTTTTAGTTAATTGCTTTGTTTATTATTTCTATCTATAGCATCTGTGAAAGTAGCTTATTTGCTGTATACTAAATCCTTGTTTTTATCTTTTGTATTGATCTATGCATTAATTGTTTTATGCATTATGTTGTGTGGACCCCAGGAAGACTAGCTGGGAGCCACGGCACCATCTAATGGGGATCCTTAATAAAAACAAAAAAAACACCACAATACACTACTTTCATATACTTGTTTCACCGTTTATCTGTTGTTTTAGCTCAGTCAAAAACTAAATTCCATCCGCTCCATGTTCTAACTACTTGTCTCTTTGCATGTTCAAGCAAGTAGCAAGAAGTGGGAGGGTAATAAGAAATAGTGGGGGGCTAATTTGTACAGATGTTACATTATAGTATGCCCAGTGGTGCGTTGGTCATGGGACGGGGTTGCACGCCGTTCAACCAGGTCTGTGAGCAGGAGCGCGCGCGCGGCACACAATAATGCGCTGCACTCGACTGATGTGCCAACTCGCCAAGTACCCACCTGGCTACTTTGCATAACAATAGCTCAGGTCGTCAGGTGTGTTCAAATATGTCCTCAGATATATTCACACAAAACTTGTGAATGAAATGTGTTACATTCCATTCCTAGAGGCAATTAGGCATTCCTAGAGGAAATTAGGCATTGTCTTTATTCTGTCTTTATGCCCATGCAACCGGGAGCGCGCGTGCACGTGGCGTCATTAAAACACAGTGCAACCAGGTATGAAATCACCAACACACCACTGAGTAGGCCACATTATCATGTACAAACTTGCGTCAGAGCTCTTGTGAAGGAATTGAAAACACTGATGTAACTAATGTCAACCCAGCAAAGGGTCGAACAAAATGGTAATTTATGCTGTGGGAGGGGGAAGGGGAGGACATGACAAATGACATGGGTTAACTAATCGCAACAGTGTTTCCACCAATCACCAACGAGACCCCGGACACAGTGTTTCCACCAATCACAGACGAGACCCCGGACACACTGCTACGCACTAGTGGTCAATATCACTCGCATTCCATTTCGCCAACCTCTGAAATATCGACGCCGACGTAAATTTGTCTCATCGAGGGAGGACGTTATATTGGCACTTACCTTCGCGGGGCCGCTATTAAAGCGGCGAGCGCATACATCACAGCAACACACCCCCATCTACTGACCCGTGATCTATGGTTTTATACACGTTAAACACCGCACACCAGGGTTCAATGGCTACGGCGCGGATTTTCATTCATATTTTTTGCTCAATGGGGGGGGGGATCCCCCCACTGTCCCATTCAGAATTTATCACCGAGGCCGCGGGCCGTGTTGCTCACATCGATCCGGCGGGGCTGCGGATATTGCGTTTCTTTCTCCATTCATAAAATTGAGACTCATCATATATTGCGGATGTCACATGAAAACCTTGGCCCTCATGCATCAACGTGTTCTACGCACAGATCTGTGCGTAACCCGTGCGTACGATCATTTCTAAGCAAAGAGTGGGATTCATCAACTTCAACTTGAACTTGACTTCGTGCTTACATCTACGCACATTTCGGACCTGGCGTACCTCGCGCCCAGTGGTAGAATATATTATTACAACAAGGAAATTAGCTTCTGTGCATAATAACACTGGATGTTCTATGAACCGTAGTTCATTATAGTTCATTGTAAAATAGCAACAGTAGTGTAATTATGGTCAAAACCCTATAAATAGCATTTGGAATAATAGATCTTTCTCTCAGAATGAATGCAGCATGTCATATATGTTACGATGAATTGAAAATGGGGGACCCTGATGTAAACAAGACGAAAGTCTTTCTCTGGTCTGCATCCCCTTAACAATTGTATGTATTGAGCTGTACTGTACTGTACCCATTCTGCAATCTGTTAATAAAGTTCTCATTCATTCATGGTTTATATAGCGTTATCGGAATATACGGGGTGTAGGCTACTGACTGACTGCGCTCCGCGTAGCTTGATTGATTGATTGATTGAAAAGTTTATTAACAGATTGCAGAATGGGTACAGTACAGTACAGCTCAGTACATACAATTGTTAATTGGGGATGCAGACCAACTTTCGTCCTGTTTACATCAGGGTCCCCCATTTTCAATTCATCATAAATCATAAAGCTCAACTCGTTATTATTTTGCGCACAGACCGCCGAAACACGGGAACGTTTTGATTATATTTAAAAGGCTTTACGTTAAACGAAACAAGTGGAATTTCGAAGCTGTAAGCAGAATAAGTCATATGAATATAGTGTTCTTCCCCCTTTTTACTGTACAAGAAAGAATAGAAAACGCATTGCAATGACACCATGCAGATAGTGGACAGACTATATGATGGAATTCAAGTTCATGTATTGAAAGGCAGGATACATCATACATGCAGTGAGATTCATTGTTCTTGTATATGCTCTCGTATTATATTGTTTATATAGGCTACCCAATACTGACATCAAAATAGATTGTAGTAGTATGCCTCTAGAAATCATGCAGCAGGTAGAAAATTGACGGGAGATCCATCGCGATTTGGAATAGAATTGAGGAGAACTTTAATCCGTGGGTATTAATCAAACAACACGGGAAAAGGCAGTCATATTCCAGCGCGGTCTTTATTAGCCGACAACAAAATAGATGCCTCTAAAAATCATATAGCCAATCGAACACAACTAATAAAGGCATTCATATTGTACAGCACGGTTATAATGACACACAACACAACCAACGCCAAACAGTGGTCAACGAACGGTCTTTATTAGTATTTTGAGCTGTCCAGGCAGCAATGGTCTTAGGGAGCCGTTGATATCTGACATCACCGTTTACAAATCCGCCTTTTATTTATCCACCTCCGTTACGAGGACCTCCACCTCGGTGTCTGTGTAGTTTCTCTTTTTCGTTCGCTTTGCCATCCTCCAACATTCCACGCACAGGGATTCCCTCATGGTATTTGAAGGGGAGGGCCTGACCATATTTGGTTGGTCGGGGCGGTTTTGGTATGCAAATACGTGAAAGCGTGCACGAGCTGCGGCGCAGGGCCAAGGTGGGATTCATCATGACAGGTGTGCGTAGAGCCTGCTTACGCACGTGTGATGAATGCCGACTTCCCTGTGCGTGCGCTAGTTCTAAATTCCGTGCTTACGTGTGGAAGTAGGTCAAGGTCAAAGTCCACGTTGATGAATGAGGGCCCTTGTATTTTCCAAGGTAGTTCTTTTCAGGAATTAAAGGAAAAGGAATCGTAATAATAATAATAAATTGTATTTATATTGCACTTTTCGTTCACTAGGATCCCAAAGTGCTACAGGGTTAAAACAGTTCAAAAAATATATATAATTATTAATAATTAATCAAATACAAATTTTATTAAAATAGAACATAGTTAAAAACATAGTATAAACTATTGTTCGCACTTAATGTAAGGCATTCCGTTTTAATGGATTATAATTTGTGTAGCTCTTCAACTGAATTGCTTCATGTATATATCAAATTAGAAGGAAAGAAATGAATCCAGTATTGGAATTGGTTTCGATGGCTACAGTACTGTATGTACTTGTACTGTGCAAGCAGCAGTCAGAGCGGTATAAATAACTACTGTTGTAAATCTGCATACTTGTACATTCTGCAGACAGAATTCATTACCAATATCTCAAGTGTCGTACAGTTTAAACCGTGTTCTGCAGGGAGAAGAGAGTACCTGAGTAGCAAAGATGGCTCTCTTCATAATGGTGAAGTCGTCTCTGTCCAGGATGGTGTTCATGTCAGGGATCTCCCCTCTGGGAGCCGGACAAACATCAAAGCACTCAGACGTGCCCATATTCCACACATATTCCACACATATTCCACACCTGCATGGGGCCTGTACTCTTTGTGGTGCGTTTCAACCTAACTTACTTCAGTGCCAGTGGTGGCATCCATCCATCCTTCCATCCATCCATAGTCCAACCCATCCATCCATCCTTCCATCCATCCATCCATAGTCCAACCCATCCATCCATCCATCCATCCATCCATAGTCCAACCCATCCATCCAACCCATCCATCCTTCCATCCATAGTCCAACCCATCCATCCATCCATCCATAGTCCAACCCATCCATCCATCCTTCCATCGTCCAACCCATCCATCCATAGTCCAACATGTCCATCCATCCTTCCATCCATCCATAGTCCAACCCATCCATCCATCCATCCATAGTCCAACCCATCCATCCATCCATCCTTCCATCCATCCACAGTCCAACCCATCCATCCATCCATCGTCCAACCCATCCATCCATCCTTCCATCCATAGTCCAACCCATCCATCCATCCATAATCCAATCCATCCATCCATCCATAGTCCAACCCGTCCATCCATCCTTCCATCCATCCATCCATCCACAGTCCAACCCATCCATCCACCCATCCATCCACCAATACATACACAACCTCATTCATACACCAGCCCAAATAAAACATCCACATTTTCTAATCAACAACCACGGGCAAATGTATAGTATTAGTAACAGATAAAACAGTGCGAGAGGTCAAAAGGTCACAGACCTCTGCCCACAAGAGCGGCTCTGGACAGCCGTCGGGCCTGCTGGGATGTGACCCTTCAATAGAAACAGAGATTTTAAGGGAGGTGACCCGCTGTGAAACTTACTTTAACAAAGCCTCGTACAGCCTCGTTCCAAACTTCTTCTCCACCATGTGAGCCGTGTCCCTGTAGGACAAAGAGAGACCCAGAGATGAATGGATTCTCTGTAGAGAGCTTTACCACAAGCTGACGAGCTTTCGGTGGAAGGGCTGTGGGCCGTGTACCTTCACTCAATTCAGTAGGTTTATTAGTGTCACCTTTAAAAAGGTTCTTGTCTACATGTGATCTATAATGAAATAGCCCAAACATGTATCGGTCAGCTGTAGATTCTTTTTGACTACATCTACTTTATTAGATATAGGTCCGAATGTTTGGCATCACTTGTTTTGTAAGGTTTTAGTAACAATTACCACAACGAGTCCCATGGCTATACGTATGTTGAGGAAGCTAGTCTCAAAGCAGAGTTTTACAAGCTACCAATTACTTCTCACTGGAAGGAGTTAAACTACAGCGAAGCTGCTCACAAGAGAACATATATTTGGTTAACTAAAGTTACATGGAAAAGTTCAAACTACTTCATAAAAAATGTCACAAAATGCATCTGCAATGCAATACAAAATGATAACAGTTATCCTACGATCTGGGTCTCCTCTCCATCCCTCGCACCAGGTTGCGGACTTTCGGTGACAGAGCCTTCAGCGTCACGTCCCCTACCCTCTGGAACTCTCTCCCCACTGAAATCCGCAACGCCCCCAACCCTGGACATCTTCAAAACTGCTCTTAAAACCCACCTTTTCACCAAGGCTTTCCCCATTAGTTAGTTTAGATTAGATTAGCTTTCATTATCCCTTGCCTGCCCTCACCCCCCCATCCCTTTCCCCCCCCTATTGCCCCATTTCCCTAGCCCTCTTAATTGTGAAGCGACCTTGGGTTTCCTGAAAGGCGCTATAGACATTTGATTTATTATTATTATAGTTAACACAAAATGGAAATGATTGCGAAAAAATACCACTCAATTGAAGGTGAAAACTAAGTGCAAGGTGTAGGCTACTTCTCACTAACAGAATAAAATGCTCAAATGTAAAAATCTATGGTTTTATAGAAGTTAAACAGCTCACACCAGGCTTGGATACAGCTCGGATTTTCATTCCTATTTTTAGCTCAATGGGGGGGGGAAATCCACCCACCATCCCATTCACAATTTATCACCAAGGCCGTGGGCCATGTCGCTCACATCGATCCGGCGGGGCTGTGCAGATATTGTGTTTCTTTCTCCATTCATAAAACAGAGCCTCATATATTGCGAATGCCAGATGAAAACCTTGTATTTTCCAATTAGAACCATTAAAACTGCATGCCTGTTTTATTAAAACAGTTTCCTTTTTTAAACTACCTTGGAAAAATACAAGATTTTCATCTGGCATCCGCAATATATGAGTCTCTGTTTTATGAATGGATTATTTGTGTATATGGTGGTGTATGAGCCACTAGACGCTCTTCAACTGTGAAAGTGAAATCACATAAGTGCATAGTCTACTTCTCACTTCCACGATAACCTGTGAAACTGCATTTTTATGCAGATGTTAACTTAAATGTATCTTGAACGGGCGCCTTTTAGACTTTAGGTGACCAGGACAATGGTCACCTATCAGCTTAGTTGTCGGAGCAGATTCTCTTGTAGGACAGAGAGAGGGGAGGGTTGATCAAAGGGGCTTCACTCAAGAGAGGAGAGGCCGTGGGAAATAAAAAATAAATTAGTCATGTAATTCCTTTCTTTCCTAGTAGCCTCCAGCCAAAACTGTAGTTCCAGTAGTGAACTCCACCTCAAAATAGAAAAGATCTACATTAAGATTTACATTTAGTCACTAGATATCGCACTAGAGCCCCAGCATGTCATTTATACAATCAGGTGCATTCTGTGGGGAAATGGGAAGTAGGGAGCTAGGGACATATGCACACAACATGTAAACAACAACATTCATATTGGACCGGCCAACATTCTTTAATACTTTGAATGCCACTCACGGCTTTTCTCTGGTTTACCCCCCGCGGGTTGAATGCCCATCACGAAAATACTCAGGTTTTTTTTATTTATTTTTTTATTAGCGATCTGAAATCATATTGCATCAAGCGAGCCTACCGTTGGAGATCCAGTCACCCCAGGCACTCGGATGTGAAAAAAGCGCCCCCTATCGTCTCCCAGATGGTAAATCACCCTTTTGGAATGGACTCAATGAAAGTGAAGGGAGAAAGGATTTCTGACTCCACATTTTACTTCTCACTGATGTAACCGGGGTCTACCAGAGTTCATTCTGGAGCCTTGGTGCCGCGGCGAATATGTGTTTTACTGTATACACGATGGATCAATCAAATGAGCGATTTTTTTGAATGGCGATCGGAAATTGGAATAAACCATTTGGATACCATCTGATCTCAGGTAAGGAATCTATGCCATCAGGAAATAAGAGCAGCGATTATCAGCGCGCGGCACGAGCGTGCGTGCGCACACATATACTATCGATTATCTAGCGTTTATTTGAAAACGATTCATAAATAGGCAGACAAATGACAACGTTCTAGAATATTCCAGGAAAAGACGATTATCATAGAATGTGTTGTTTTTTCCACGAAAACTAGTGATTTTCAAAATGCTATCAAACTGAAATGAAGTGATAAAAAAACAATCTGCTTTGACAATGTTGACTGGAAAATGAGTCTTTGATAAGCGACGGGCAGATTAGACACATAGCCATAATTTAAAACATAGATTAGGCGATATTAACGTTAACATTGGAGTGGATTTGGGCATTCAAGGGGGTAAAAAGGAAAACACGGCTGGCTCTCAAAGTGTTAAATGATCAAATTGTTAATCGATTTATTTTTTGGGAGGGGGGGGCAATACTTTTATTCCACACCTAAAGAAATGTTATCTACTAAAATCACAATGCCAATTTGAATGTAGTTGAACTACTAGCAAGCAAGCTACTGCAAAATGTAGTTAAAACTACTGGTTTAATTACATGTAATACTACTCCCCATCACTGAGTATGTCGTACCAGAGCTGCTTGCGGACCGCCTGGCCTTTCAGTGTCTCAACGTTGAAGTTGTTAGTTTTAGCTGGCATGATGAAGAACACAACCACTGTCACATCATTCTTATTGACCTGAGGGGGGGGGGGAGAAGAGAGAGAGAGAGAGAGAGAGAGAGAGAGAGAGAGAGAGAGAGAGAGAGAGAGAGAGAGATAAAGAGGAGGCAGAGAGTTACAAATTGGTAACTTTGTAACGTTAACCGATGTAGAGAGAAACAGGTAGCAATGGCAGTCAGGTAGATGTACCCCGGCAGCACCCCAACGTGCTCTGTGTATGTATGTGGATGCCAACCGCCCCCCCCCCCCCCCCCCCCCCCCCCTTACCTTGAGCAGGTAATTGAGTCGGGACAGTGCCTCTATGAAAATATCCGCTCCCTTGTTCGAGAACTCGTATCGTCCAGCAATGAAGAAGTAGAGAGTTTTCTCCAGGCTGAAGTCCAGGTGCCTGTCAGTGAGCAGCAGAACAACAACAGTAGGACAATATTATGATAAAAGATAAACACCACTCAATTTACAAAAAAATTCATGTTATTCGTATAGTCCACAATAGGCCAATCAATGTGAACAACTGTTCTAAAATCAGGAATCTAAGGAGCAGCTCAAGATTTTTAAGTCTCTGGTTTCTGACTTTGGGAGAGAATTGTTCATCTTCCCAGTTAGGTTATATATTGCAATGCAAACCCACATTTTTTAAATAATTAAATCATGATAAAGGCATATCATAAAAATATATATATGTTTATTGCTGGTCTCCATGACCCCCCCTAGCAGCTTGGCTCCAGGCAGCTGAAGGAATATATGTTTTTCAATGTGTATATAATGTATTGGTGGGTGACAGCATCTACTCGGATCTATAGATCTTAAAAGTAGCCGGCAGCCAGTGTGTGTCTCCATGGTAGCAAGCAGGGTGTGTGAATGCCAAGGTCGTCAGCAGGTTTGTAACAAAAACAATCGAGATAAGCACTGAGAGCAGGCAGGTTTGGTCAGAAAGAGAGCTATGGGGGATAGTTTGACATCGATAGAACCATGCTAAAGGTGAAGATCAGTTGTCATGGCAGCGTGTCACGTAGTAACAAGAAAAGGGGGCGGGCCGGGCCCCCGTTGCTAGGGAGAAGACGTTATGATGAGTTTCTTCCGGGATAAGTTAGACTGAGATACGACGCTCAGACGAGCAGACGCGTTGATCAGAGACTTTCATCCCTCCCCACCCTCACTGGGTGGGGGAGGGGAAATAGTGACACATCATCACTAGCTTCGGCTAACAGGAAATGGTGGTTGGCTACGACGAGAGAGAGAACCATTGGATTGAAGAGAATTAAGACTGAACAAGGACAATACAGAATGGTGTTTCCATCTGGTACAGAGGCTATGTTTATGAAAATAAACATGAGGATCTAAGGAAAGAGATCACGTTGCAGTGTTGTTTCTTATGACTAATGGATGTACTAACAGGGGTTGATACAGTGGGTGACAGCCAATGTGAAGTATTGAAACAAACAACGCAGAACAGGGAGAATCACGAAGGAGATGACGAGATGAGATTGGCTGATTACAGAAACATCTAACACAGCTGTCCTCCTTTATGGGCAGACCTGGATGGGATAAAGCTACTATTTTTAAACATTAAACCCTAAATACAATCTACACATGTTTGTGTTTTGGGGTGGTTTATATTAGTTACATTTAATTGTCTGTAGCTATGGTGACAGTTATATTACTGCAACAACCAAACACTGTTGTAATAATAGTACTTAATGCAGGGAAAACAATGTTGTATATCTGGATTTCTTAAGACTATGGACCAGGGCCCTATTCCCCGTACCTGGTTCAACTAAGTCGATCAAAAGTCCCATTATCCAGATTCAATTAACCCGATGTTTGAATCCGGGATTTTCCTGTTCCTCGAACGCTGATTCAGTCTCGTTCATTCGAACCAGACTTGAGACTCAGGATAATTGCGCGCGGCCGCCTCAGCTGAAAAGACAGCAGGTGTCGATCGCAGAAATCCTGATTTTCTAACGGCATTGATTGATTGATTGATTTAAAACTTTATTAACAGATTGCAGAATGGGTACAATGCAGTACGGCTCAATAGCCTCGCCGACAAGTTAAATGCATAATCTATAGGCTAATTTTAAGTCCCTCATTACCCCAATCAATCAGATTATATTTCTTTAAACGTGCCTGCTGGCAGTAGGCTTATGGAATGAATAATCAAATGAGATCTTGCTAGCGAAAATAATTAGTTCAACTCTTTCAGAATAAGGATAAAAACAAGCCCAAATAGTATATCTAATTGATACAAATTATATTATGAGGATATCTGTACTGTATGTGCTTAGGTATTATGTACTATATAAATACATGGTTTCCAAAGAGAGGCTTGGAGGGAGGCTTGCAGTTACACTATTAATCAGGTTTTAATCTGTTTTGGACCTAATCCATACATGCATTGAATTGATTACCCTTTGGTTTATACCAGTGACACCTCATGTTCATCATCAGATAACAGTGCTTGAAAAGATAAATGCATTTTCTCAAATTCATTCATCAAAAACCTCAAAGGCTCATTCAATTTATCAAGTCACGTCACGTCATCAAATCCATCAAACAGCGCATCTCCTCATATATTTTAATCCCAGTTACAATATCACAATAACGTGTGACACTGTCACAGTGACAGTGATACAATTAAATACTCCACAGATTCAGATTCCTCATAATTCATATCCACAATCCGCGCATAGACGCTCCATATGCTTGAATGAAACGCATCCGGGTGCTCCGTTAAGCAAATACACAGCGAAGAATATTAAACTAATCAGAGCCAAACACCCGATAGGTTTCATTCATTAAAAATATCCCAGCGGGATTCACATTTGCAATGATCCGTTTAGTCAGTTATTAAAATAACTGTGTGTCGCGAGCGCCGTATCCGTATAAATATGACGTGCATTATATAGGACAAAATAAATTCATAGGCTGAATATGATTTATTATCAGCATTTTAGGTAGACCTATTATTTTACATTTCAAACAAAGCACAAAAACATAATTCAGAATGGCATAATGGGATCTAGACTGTGAAAATTATTTCAGGAAGCGAGCTGGGATTTCTTTGCGAGGGCGTGGCCATGCAGGTTATCCAGCTAACTGAACTAAACCCTGCTCTGGAGCAGGTTCAAACTTTCTGATCTGTTACCATGGCGATTTAGACAATCCGACGTCGGGGAACGGAAATAGTCAAGCTATGCTGGAAATTATCCGGCTAACTCAGTTAGCCAGGTACGGGGAATAGGGCCCAGGACTCATCAGGTCATGGGGCCCCTCTTCTGGTGGTCCGTGTCCAACAGCAGTAATATGAATGTTTGCTATTATGTTTCAATGAGCCTGGATCCCACAACAAGGGAAATTAAAATCTTGGGTCCCTGGCATACATTTTGATCATTGATAAGATCATTGATAATTGATCAGTTTAGACCTACTAACCCATAGAAGTGTCCTCTGATGAACTCCTGGATGCGGGCTTTGTTTGTGGAGTGAAGGTTCTGGAACTCGTGCATGGCCGAAAACTTCTTCACATTCAAACCATTGGGTGTTATCACATCTGTAACCATCAACAGTGTTATCACATCTGTAACCATCAACACGGTGTTATAACATCTGTAACCATTAACAGTGTTATCACATCTGTAACCATCAACACAGCGTGGGAAGACTTATTGACCCAAGGCTTAGTTACAGCAGGCCCTCAGTGTCAATGTTATGTACAACACATTCTAGGGACCAATACTAGCACGGGCACAAATACTAGCTGATACAGAGCTACAATAGGATATCTGTGTCGGATGTGTTAAGAGTTTTATTGAGTAGTATCTTCTGTCTGATTGTGTAGGCACTGAGGGTAGTAGGGTTATTATCTTCTGTCTGATTGTGTAGGCACTGAGGGTAGTAGGGTTAGTAGCTTATGTCTGATTGTGTAGGCACTGAGGGGAGTAGGGTTAGTAGCTTCTGTCTGATTGTGTAGGCACTGAGGGTAGTAGGGTTAGTAGCTTCTGTCTGATTGTGTAGGTACTGAGGGTAGTAGGGTTAGTAGCTTCTGTCTGATTGTGTAGGCACTGAGGGTAGTAGGGTTAGTAGCTTCTGTCTGGTCATGTACGTACTGAGGGTAGTAGGGTTAGTAGCTTCCGTCTGATTGTGTAGGTACTGAGGTACTGAGGGTAGTAGGGTTAGTAGCTTCTGTCTGATTGTGTACTGAGGGTAGTAGGGTTAGTAGCTTCTTTCTGATTGTGTAGGTACTGAGGGTAGTAGGGTTAGTAGCTTCTGTCTGATTGTGTACTGAGGGTAGTGTTAGTAGCTTCTGTCTGGTTGTGTACTGAGGCTAGTAGGGTTAGTAGCTTCTGTCTGGTTGTGTACTGAGGGTAGTAGGGTTAGTAGCTTCTGTCTGATTGTGTACTGAGGGTAGTAGGGCTAGTAGCTTCTGTCTGGTTGTGTAGGTACTGAGGGTAGTAGGGTTATTAGCTTCTGTCTGGTTGTGTAGGTACTGAGGGTAGCAGGGTTAGTAGCTTCTGTCTGGTTGTGTACTGAGGGTAGTAGGGTTATTAGCTTCCGTCTGGTTGTGTAGGTACTGAGGGTAGTAGGGTTAGTAGCTTCTGTCTGATTGTGTACTGAGGGTAGTAGGGTTAGTAGCTTCTGTCTGGTTGTGTAGGTACTGAGGGTAGTAGGGTTAGTATCTTCTGTCTGGTTCTGTACTGAGGGTAGTAGGGTTATTAGCTTCTGTATGGTTGTGTAGGTACTGAGGGTAGTAGGGCTAGTAGCTTCTGTCTGGTTGTGTACTGAGGGTAGTAGGGTTATTAGCTTCTGTCTGGTTGTGTAGGTACTGAGGGTAGTAGGGCTAGTAGCTTCTGTCTGGTTGTGTACTGAGGGTAGTAGGGTTATTAGCTTCTGTCTGGTTGTGTAGGTACTGAGGGTAGTAGGGCTAGTAGCTTCTGTCTGGTTGTGTAGGTACTGAGGGTAGTAGGGTTAGTAGCTTCTGTCTGGTTGTGTAGGTAGGATACTGAAGACTTCTCAGACATACCCAGTGTAATTTGACACCCGGTGTAATAGTAAGATCCTTCCCCCACCTGGGTTCCTGTTTAGTATGTGTTTGGCCTCCACAGCCGTGATCTGGGAGACGGTGGTGAAGACGTGTGCACAGTGTACGGCAGCTCTCTCCAGGCAGTAGCGGTGGTAGATCTGCCTCTCCCCGGCCTCTTTGTCTATGTTGAACTGAAAGACAAAAGATTAACCTCTATGGACGGTTTAAACTTGACAACAAAACATTCTAAATGGACCCATGTTTATTTCGTGTTGCTATGTTTGTTAATACAATAGCTGACAAGAAATACACTTCAAACCGTTCCCTAGCAACAGAATTCCAATGGAACCGTCTATAAATGGTTTCAGTGGAATTGTGTTGCTAGGGAACAGTTTGGAGACAAGTGTATTTCCTGTCGGCTATTGTATTAGCAAACATTGCAACAAGAAATAAACTTGGGTCCATTTAGAATGTTTATGTTGTCAAGTTGAAACTGTCTATAGGTTAAGATCACATATACATTGAAATATAGCTTCCCATCTGATCTCCTCGTACTCACTACTAACTTTACGAAAAAGGTATCATGGTATTTCCATAATGTTCTGGTCACTACGGTGATGCCGGTAGTGACCAACATATACAAGATTCAAGAGGTCTATTCATCACATACATACACAAGACATATAGTGAAATGAAGGTGGCCATGCCGCTTCGATTGTGCAAAAAATACAAATAGAATAAAAAAAATGATGTAAATACCATGATATTACCATGTGTAATCCTCATCATGGTAGTATCATCACAGTCAATTATTTATACAATGGCCAGTGACCTGGCCAAAACTGAAATTACCATCATATCACCATTATAAATTTTCACAATATATCTAAAATGAATACTTCCTCAAGTAAGAGTAGGAGTAAATGCTTACAAAATATCCTTAATGGAAGTACTCAACTAGCTGTGTAGTCTAGATCAAAGGACTGAGACTGTGGGTATATTTCAGTAGGGATGGGTACCTTTCACATTTGAACCGATACCGGTACCGGTACCTGTGAATAGATACCGGTACCCAACGGTACCTTTTTTCGGTACTTTAGTCTCAAGAAATTTTATTTACCTACCTCAGTAGTAAAAAAAAAATCCAAACTTCAAATAACTACAATTTCGACAGTTTTCGGCTTGTCATTGCTCCGACTGCTTTGTTGTTGAATCAAGTCAAATCCTAGGTAAGCATATATTGTGCGTGTGAACGTTGACATGAAAAGAAAGTAAAAAAAAAAAAAAAAGTAAAAAAAAAGGTAATTACTTGATTTGATACTCGGTAGTACCGACGTGTTTCGGTTCGGTACCTCAAAAGTACCGAATTCGGTACCCATCCCTACTGTATATTTCAGTAGGAATTCCCCTCCCCTTCAGCTATCTGCAAGATTATTTTGTAAGGGCACTGTCACTGCTTAGCGCTGCCCAGGATGATTGTGAAATTGTGATTGGTTTAAAGAAATACAAACAATCCAGAGCGTCCCGTCCCCCCCCATATAGTGGAATGCTAATAGATTCAGCCAGACCTCAGCAGCGCTAACGTATTGTAGAGAGGTGTACTGTATGGCTATGCGAGACTACCAACTGTCCACTATAAGCAAAGGTATGTGGGTAATTTCTCTCCACCCCTAGAATACACATATATAATTGATTTCCAGCACCTGATCATCATCATCTTTGAGAATATTGATCCCTAGCGAGTGGCCTCTAGCCCTGTACACGTTAAGGGTCACTAAACCAATAATTCAGCTCAATGCTCGTTTGTCCTTACCTTGAGTGTAATTGATTCCCCCATAACAATTTTCATTAGTCTTTAGATAATTAGATATTTTGTTGTGTATTAGGGAGATGTGAGACGATGACTGTTTGTGTGAAGCAGGTATGGTATAAATATACAGTATTAGTATTGAATGCTTACTTAAATATTTATTTTTAACTAGGGATGTCCGATATTGGCATTAACATTTAATATCAGAAATTTTAACCTTTTAACCTTTATTTACCCAGGCAAGCAAGTAAGAACAAATTCGTATTTGATTTATTTTCAAAAGTATGCATAATGTTGTGTTAATTCGACGACAGGAGATATGTAATGTTAATTACCTGAAATGATTACGTTTTTTTGGGGGGGAAACCCTGCATATATCGATATCGGTTGATATCGGTGTCGTAAATTAAGAGTTGGACAATATCGGTATATCGGTAAAAAAGCCAACGTCGAACATCCCTATTTTTAACCTATGGTTTCTTATTATTTACAAGTTATCCAATATACATACATATTACATACACTTTATTCTAAGAGCCGTAAATATGAGCCCATGTCATTGAAACGCACACTTTTTCTGAGGCTGCCAATTACCCCAGCGGGCTGGAGAATGGCCTTCGTGGTCACACTGACATTTAGGCTGCAATCTGAGAAAGCCTAATTACGGGGCAGCAGTGGGTTAAAGGTCAGAGCAGTGGACTTGTGAACAGAAGGTCATTGGTTCAAATCCTCAGGAGGTGGCTGGGGAAATGAGGGAGGAGTGAAGTGAACACATTAGCGCCCCCCCACCCACTCAACGACTGCCAACGTGCCGTAATCCCCAAGCGCCAAGCTACTGTTCTGTGGCTAATAGCAGGAGACTGTGTAGATGTTTAGCAGGCGTGGGAGTGTGAGAGTGAGAGTGTGAGGCAGGTTGTTGCACAAAACAAGCAACTGTAACTGGATGAATAAATAAAATAATAAATACAAATAAAAAAAACATGACGAACAGCAGTGGGGAACAGGGACGGCAAACTGGTATGAAAGCAAAGCAAAAAAAGAGCCTGAACCTTTTGACCCAGACAGGCCCACCTCAACAGACACTGGCTGTTTTTAGAGATGCATATTGTAGGTCAAAGTATCAGTGTATCAGATATACGGGCCCATTTTGTACAGATTTATACTCAAATACAGCAATATATATATATTATAACATTTAGGTATATTTCTCTATACAACCTGAAAAATATAAACAACCCGTCATCTAAGATATAATTTAAAGGTGCAGTTTGTGAATGTAAATAAAAGGGTCACCCCGCCCACCACAGACATTTTGTCCCAACAGTATGTGACAGCTCGACATAAGTTATTGGTCTATTTTGAAGCTGTAAAGGGTTCGTTTATTATTTGCAATATAAACATTTGGAGTAAAATATAGGCCTACCTGTATTTTGAGTAAGGATGTATTCCACCTCTCCATCTACAAGTCAGTTCTCTCACTCTCACTCTCACTCTCTCTCACTCTCTCTCACACTCTCTCTCACTCACTCTCACTCTCACTCTCTCTCACTCTCTCTCTCACTCTCACTCTCTCTCTCACTCTCTCACTCTCGCTCTCACTCACTCTCTCTCTCACTCTCTCTCTCTCACTCTCTCTCACTCTCACTCTCGGGGTGTCCCCTCTCCCTCACTCTCGGGGTGTCCTCTCTCTCTCTCTCTCTCTCTCTCTCGGGGTGTCCTCACCTTGTCCAGGTTGTTGTAGAAGTCGACGTTCCCGGCACAGAGGTATCGTCCCAGCAGGGTAGCATGGGTCGTGAACACCGTCGCAATGGGAATCTTCCGAGAACGACAGAGAATAAGTCCAGGCCCGGCCTGCCACTCATGGAAGTGACCGATGACATTGAGTTTGTCTTCAAGCTGGTCCGTTACCTGGGAACACAAAGATTCATTAAGCTAGAAAGCCACCTGATGTGCTCTGTCCTTGTGTCCCTATCTTATGTCCTACTATATGCGCTTTTTAGTTTTAGTTTATATTGTAATGTTATTTAACTTGCTTGTATTCTGTTTGTATTGCTAACTCTTTTTTACATAGGATTTTATCCTGTACCTTCTGGCAGGGGGACTACCAATGGAAATGGTAAACCTATTGATTGATTGATTGATTGAAAAGTTTATTAACAGATTGCAGAATGGGTACAGTACAGTACAGCTCAATACATACAATTGTTAAGGGGATGCAGACCAGAGAAAGACTTTAGTCTTGTTTACATCAGGGTCCCCCATTTTCAATTCATCATATGACACACACGACATACAGATAAGACAGTACTGCTACATCTATACATTTATGACATACCAGATTTGCAAATACAGTACGGTTTGTGATATAAAAAGTGTCCAGAAAAAGAGTGTATATACATTTGACATAGAAACTGTACATTGGAGGTTGGGTAGGTGGGGTGGGGTTGGGTGGGTGGGGCTGTACATTGGAGGTGGGAGGGGGGGGGGGGGGGGTTTGGGTAGGGGGGGGGACACTGTACACTGTACATTGGAATACTGACAAAGCCATACTTGGTCTTTACTGTACAACTGGGTTAGGACATTTGTAGTGTCCCGTAGGTGTTCTTTGAGAGTGTTTTTGAAAGTGGGTAGTGATTCACATTCCTCTACAGCTTTAGGTAGGGCGTTCCACATTGATGTGGCATAATTGCGAAACGTGTTTAGTCCCTTGTTTGAGCCGAATCTGGGTTTAACATGATTTGTGGAGCTCCCTCTGGTGTTGTGATCGTGGTATTCACTGACCTTTGGGAAGTATTTTGACATGTACATGGGTACCTTGGTCGTACTGTAGTGTATCTTGTAGACCAGGCCCATTGCAAGTTGCTGTACTCTGTCGTCTACTCTTAGGCCATGGTTAGACTAGTGTTTTTGTGGTCGTTTTTTGAATACGTTTGAATACGTTTGCTGTCCCTATTAGATAGAAATGCCGTTTTGGCAGGAAACGTTTTGGCCCTACTTTGGAATAACGCCAAAAACTCGCCGACAACGTGTCGTGTAATCTGCGCGGAGCCGTTGTTGCTCAACGCCCATGCGCAGTAGATACCATCTGCGTGCCCTTCCGGTGACAACAGAGCTGTCCCAAATAGCTGCAGCTACCATGTGTTGTCAAGTTATTGTTATAAGGACCCCAGTCCAAGGTACAACAGTCTGCATTCCCTTAACAATTGTTTGTATTGAGCCGTATTGTATTGTACCCATTATGCAATATGTTAAATAAAGTTTACATCCATTCATTCTGCTAGCATTACCGATTGCATGAGCAGCTGGCTAACGTGAGCTAGCGTTAGCTATCAGACCCCGTTAGCTCAAGCTCCTCTTTCAATCTTAACAAGCATTAAACAAAATGGCCCAGTCATCTATTCACCTTTGTTTAATACACAAGGCGTTTTCTCTAATGTTATCTAGCTACTGATAGCTCCCGATATCATCAGTTTGGTGCTGGCTGGTTAACGTGAGCTAGCGTTAGCTTCTAGCCACAATGCTATACTGTTATACTGGCATATTCCATTCACGTTAGCATGTAGCTAACAATGTAGCTAACAACATCGCCGATCCTTTTTGAGACTAAACTATCCGCTCTTGGTGGTCACTTGTGTTGATGTTAGTTTTGTTTCATCAACAAATGAGAGGCAGAACACAGTGAATGTATCCGTTTTGTTTGTTGCACTTTTATTACACTTTTGCTGAAAAATAAGTGCTGCATTGCCTAATAGCCGAGGCATTTAAAGATGGCGGCGTGTTGACATTTCTTTGCAGGAAGTGTATTGGCACATTCAAGTTCTGATTGTTTGAAAATTGCCTTCATGTTCGCCACCTACTGCCACCTACTGCTTTGGCAGTGTACTACATCACTGTGCTCCGGTGACAAAACGAAAGTGTGACTCGCCTAACGCTACGTTGCGACCTGGAAAAGCGAAACTCATCTGAAAACGAAACAAAAGTCTAACCGCAGCCTAAGCCATCCTAGGTTGGCAAAGTGGGCAAGGGGTGAGGTGGGTTCTAGGAGTCAGGTCAAGCAGTAGTCTGACTAGTTTGTTTTGAGATGTTTGTAATTTGGTTTTTAGTGCCTTTGAGGTGCTTTGGTACCATGAGGTGCAAGCATAGTCGTAGTACCATTGAATGAGTGCTCCTGCCAGAGTCTTCAGGGTATTCTTGTTTACCAGAGAGGAGATCCGGTACAAGAATCGAGTTCGTTGGTTGACTTTTTTTTATTACATTGGATGCCATTTTGTCACAGGAAAGATTAGCCTACCCGAAAAGATACTGTATCACTGTTGTTGTTGACACTAGCAGGGCCCACAATCATGTTTACAAACATATTTTACTATTCAAATTAGCACCGTTGAAGGTTAGGTTTGGATCACACTGCCTCAGAATACATTTTGTTTTGATTTATGACTATATAGTTTCAATAATTACATATTACATTTAAACAAACTGCAAGTGTAAACAGATTTATCTCACCAAATTGTATAGTGCACCTTTAAACTCAAGAAGTAGAAACATGAGTGAACTGTATTTGAATAGAAACATATTTTGCATGAGTATTCTACTGCCACTGTAAAAGCTTTGATTAACATGACCCTTTATTGGTTGAGAAACTTTACAGTTCCAAGTGCCCCATGAAACCAACCAGGGACTCGCTGTATAATCAAAAATACTCCCTAAATCTATGGTTGGCAATCTGAAAATAAAGTCTATTTTTCTTAATTAGCCTACTGACAAGTTGACATTTCGGTACAAGGGTGCACAGGTTTGATACAAGTGTGATATAAATGAGCCCGAATAATGAATGATGACGTCAGGAGCAGGGACTCAATCGGGTCATGATTGAACTCAGGTGTGACTGATGGTGGTCGGGAGGAGACGCTGAGACTATTCAAAAGCCAGTGGGACTCGGGGATCAGGGGTCGGAGCACCTCGCTACATTGGTACCAGCACCCTTTTAGGATTCCAGGGGGGAGGGGTCGATCGTGGTTAGGTAGGACCACCGGCGGCGAAGAAAAGACAGCGAGCGGCCACAGGTTCTGTGTAGTGATAGGAGGGGAGGCCTAGCTTCCTGGAGCTATACGAGGGACCGGGAAATAGAGGGCGCTGCTGTATCTAGCTCCCATAACACTACACTCGAACGTTCTTGCGAATGCGAGTCTGACTGCCAGGGTAGAAGCCACAACCTGGTGTATACGCAGTCAACGGAGTCGTTTTCCCGGAGCGTTGGACAGCGTCCAAAGAACAGACCCCCCGGGGAGGGTCGCGCCGCGAGGGCGAAGTTAAGTTCACTGTCACACATTTCACTTAGTATAGGACATTGTATTTTAGTCAGGATTGTATTTAATATGGCCTATTTTATAATTGCATATACTGTGTAAATTGGCCTTATTGTATGTTGTGTAGTAATGTGTCCTATATTATATATTGTGTATGAGGCCTGAGTTACTGTAACTGAGGGGTACAATTCCCTGACTGTATTGATAAGTATGGTATCATTAAACCACTACCGCTTTATGTACTTTAACTACTGGCCACACAGTACATGATATAGATATGATGAACACTTTCCCACCATGAAACCAAGTCCACACAAATGTATAAGTCGAATATTTAATATATAGCAAAGGGTATATACAACGTTCACGTAATGACATTTATGATTTGAATGCACTTGTAAGGCAAATGAGTATTCGTAGGCAAATCAACATTGAATGTCCAATCTCTGGTTACGCAGGAAGCAAGTATACAACCTGGTTCTTTAGGGAACTATAGCGATGGTACTTAATGATTATAGCTGGATATACTAAAGGGGGGTCCTGCTGGTTGTAAGTCAGTAGGGGGGGGGGGGGGGGTTAGGAGAGCCGCTGGCGATATCCCATCTGGCCAACGATTTCTTGGGAGAATTCAGAGTGCTGAACACGGTGCCCACAGAACCTTGGTCCACAGATGAATACAGTTGGGCCCTCTTGTAGACGGTAGCTGCCGGTCCACAACGAAGAGACGTGAGGCGACCTCACACGGGGTAGAGCGCCGTCTCACCTGGACTCCTCTCGGGGGGTAGTTCCAACACTCACCAGTGTTGGCTGTTATCCATGGCATAAATCAAAGCACCCAAAGCAAGTAGATAATCCAAGCCGTGTAGGGCTCGCCGTCGTCCGGGTAAGGTAATCCAATGTGCAGGTCCACTCGTCCTAGCCCAGAACTCCTCGGATGAAAGCACCACACGTGGTCTGCCCAGCCTGGTTAAGACTCTAGATAACGCGAGGAAACGATGGGGGTACTACTCACTTTATAACTCTAACCGAACGATGCACCATACATAATAGACTATTATTAACTTAATAGAAATACGTCCCACTCGACGGTATAGTGCCAAACTATGACAATTCAACTATTAATCCACACGATGTCTCAATGCCATTCTGAGGCCAAGTTGACCATACTGCACCACACGTGTATCGTGGGTGAGGCTTAACGTCTTGCCACTAGGTTGGAGGGTAAAGAACTAAGGGCTAAGGGACTAAAAGAAAGTTCTACTTTACTTGCGCCATATATATATGCGCTGTGAACAAATAGTACCATTCGTATTTCGCCAGACGTATTCCTACGCGGAACCGGGCTAGTAACGACATGTTCGTCGGCACGATTGAACTTGAACCAAGGGGCTTGGCTGCTGGCGCCAGGTTCTTGTCCAATGAGAGAATGAAACTATTATGGGCTGTTAGTAGACTAAAGGGATATTCAGTGTATATGTACAAGGAATATACAAGGGATATCAAACGATATACAAATACTATTAAATATATATCCATAAATAAATATATATATTCGGTTTAATCTGATCCTTCACAACAGTTACTAATGTACCTATTTGGAGGGTGGCGGAGGACGAGCAGAGAGGGAGGGTTGACTGGTACCGGGAGGTGATTCTCTAGTATTCACGTGGACCAGTTGGTCGGCTGTATAGTGTGTGTGACTATAATATAAGTGCATCGTGGATGTACCGTACCTCGTTCAGACTGAGGGTTTTTACCTATATAAAAGAGTGCTGTGATATCTAGTGTGCTCTACATGGAGGTGAAGAGTTTTTACTAGGGATGCTCGATATTGGCTTTTTTACCGATATACCGATATTGTCCAACTCTTAATTTCCGATACCGATATCAACCGATACCGATATATGCAGGGTCCCCCCCCCCCCCCCCCCCCCCCCAAAAATGGAATAATTTCAGGTAATTAACATTACATATCTCTTGTTGTGGAATTAACACAACATTATGCATACTTTTGACAATAAATAAAATCAGAATTTGTTCTTGCTTGCTTGCCTGGGTAAATAAAGGTTATAGAAATGTAAAAAAAAAAAAAAAAAAAACAATTTCTTTTTAAACCGATAGATATTTTCCAATAGCACATTTTAATGCCGATATCGGCCGATAATATCGGTAGGCCGATAATATCGGACATCTCTAGTTTTTACCTATATAAAAGTGTGCTGTGATATCTAGTGTGCTCAACCTAGAGGTGATAGAATTTACCTAAGGGATGCCTTACTGTACCCGCTGTTATTCTCTGGTTCTGCTAACCCCGTCATATTCTGGAGGGGATATTAGTATCGGCCTCATGGCACATGTGTTTTAACCAATAAACCTTGTATCTTTTGTAACCTGGTTGTGCTGTTGAATCATTGACGGACTTTGGCAAAAGAGCAGCTTCCCCTGCTAATGAGCAGTTTCTCCTGCTCATAGTATAACTCACGTTTTTATTACACAAGGTTTCAGCAGAGCGATCTTATAACCCTAGTTATATGAGTAATAGCGAGCGCTTTGCTCTATTGGAACTGTCCCTTTAATCATATCCTAAAATGAAAGCTTTCACCTCGTGTACCTGCCCACCTGCCTGACCGCCTCTATCCCTTCTACAACGGCGCTCAATGCCTGACCACTCCCACATCCGCTAGGGTCACAACCACGTGACCCTACGCTAGCCCGCCCCCTTCCTGCCGCGCCGCGCTCGCCAGCTTCCGCAAGCGCCAAGCTCCTGCTGCGCCGCGGTTGGATTATGTAATTGGTTTGTCATGACAAACCAATAAAAATCGCGAATTAACGGGTGGCCACAACAACACACAGTACTGGTGGTGGTGGAGGACCGGGGGGCTCCGCGTCTCGGGGCGGCAGGGGGAGAGGAGGCAGCCGGGGAGGCGGCCGGGGAGGTCGAGGGGGAAGACGGACACCTGTCTGCAAGAAAGTGGTCTACGACGACCACGAGAGTGAAGAGGAGGAGGACGACGCGGTCAGCTTGCGATCAGAGGAGGACGAGTACTGTGTGTTGTTGTTTCCAATAAAAAAATCGCGAATTAACCGGTGGCCACAACAACACACAGTACTCGTCCTCCTCTGATCGCAAGCTGACTGCGTCGTCCTCCTCCTCTTCACTCTCGTGGTCGTCGTAGACCACTTTCTTGCAGACAGGCGTCCATCTTCCCCCTCGACCTCCCCTGCCGCCTCCCCGGCTGCCTCCTCTCCCCCTGGCGCCCCGAGACGCGGAGCCCCCCGGTCCTCCACCACCACCAGTACTGTGTGTTGTTGTGGCCACCGGTTAATTCGCGATTTTTATTGGTTTGTCATGACAAACCAATTACATAATCCAACATATGTGTAAAGAAACAACATATTCCAGTTAACGGTATATTTTTTTAATGATTAGTTATAAATTGAGGAAACTGAGGGAGTGCGGCGCGGCAGGAGCTTGGCGCTTGCGGAAGCTGGCAAGCGCGGCGCGGCAGGAAGGGGGCGGGCTAGCGTAGGGTCACGTGGGCGTCGTGGCCAATCAGAGGAACCCGGAACCTGAGCGCCGTTGTAGAAGGGATAGAGGCTGCCTGACCACTCCCACATCCGCTCCTATAAAGCGGGGTCATGGCCATACAACAGCTCCTTCCCCAGTCTTTCACCGCCGAAACGGAAGACCGTGGGGTCCTCAGTGAGTCAGAGCAAAGCGCTCGCTATTACTCATATAACTAGGGTTATAAGATAACCTTTGTTATATTTCGTTATAGCTTACGCTTTGCTCTATTGGAACACAAGAGCTGAGCAGAGCGACTACTCAGACGCGCATCCCACACGCCACCAGGGAACGGACGTGAGTAAAAACCCTGTCACAGCCCCCAACATCGCGGGGTCGGAGTCAAAACCCCAACCCTGTGGCAAGACCGTAGCAGCGGAGCACGGAGGAGGTCCCAGCCTCAGGCCACCCCGGGGCTAGGACCCCCGAAAAAAGGGGCCTGGTGAGGTCTATGAGGCCGTGGCATCGAGACCCCACCAGACGGTCACTGCTGACACCACCCCCCACATCGCCAGCGTATCGGACAGGGCCTAAAGCACGTGAAGGCCCTTCTCCCCATGGCACGCTGCTCCAAAGCGCTCCCAAGGAGGTTTCCCCCCCCACAATAACATGGGGCCAGCCGGCGCGCCGGGGAGACAACCCTCCAAGGAGGTTGATCCCTCAATCAAGGCCGACAGGTCCCAAGAGTAGAACTCGACCTGCGCCCGGAGCACTGTGGACTAGACAGGCGCCTAAGGGGCTTACTGTAAGAACAGCATCCCAGCGGAAAGGGTGTTCCGGTATGCTGTGCACCATGTGACAATCTCCACGAACCCTGGCCCCGCCAATTTATTAATCCCGCGGGGGCGAGGTTCAGAGAAAGAGTTTGACTCAATTGGCAGATGTCATGAAAGATGCTGGGGCATACTCTCGGGCAGCCGGGGTCAGACACGGGCTCAACCTGAGAGTCGACTCTGCTACCAACACACCGGGGAGACAACCACCCCCCAATGTTTATTATAACAGGAGGTGGGTGCTCCCTTAACCCACTAAGAAACCCCAGAAACACAAATGCGTGTATACACAGGCTATACAATGCAGTTCAAGCGTTTCAGGTTTAAAAAGGGTTAACCCAGGCCAACGGGTTTATTGAGGGCAAGGCCCGACCTGGGCCTGGTGGACCAGGATCTACACAGGGGTGCATAGAGGAGTTGACAGAAGCAGCCTCCCCGACAGCCCCCTCCCATCCCCGGTTTAACAGGGAGGGAGGGGTGAAACAAATGGAGAAGGACCAACCCCCTAACATTGTGCAAAAAGGTACAACACAGTATGGACCAATGCATGCCACTGTCAAGGGCAACTCAAGGTGACATGTATATGACACACACATTATTGACATCAACCCCTGTGACGTCCGGCCCGACCTGGCATTTCCCCCCGGAAAAGCACAGAGTCCCTCGGGGAACCAGAACCTGTCCGTGCCCTGGTGGACAACGGGTTAAAGTGAAACCGGTCCGGCGCGACCAGGACCAGTCCTGTGCCCTAGTCATGCCGCCGCCCCCAGTCCTAAGAGGGGGGTAGGTACGCGTGTCAATCCAAAACATCACAGAGGGCGCCACCAAGACGGTCAGTAAGCAAACGCACTGCTCTTGGTGGCCCACCCAAAGGCGTGAACCCCCCCTGCCAATGTTTGATCTACTCTGTCATCTCCCCCCGGAGATGTACGTGAGCCGTCGAGTCTAACCTAGTGCACTGGCGCTCGGTAGAGACAAAATCTCCTTCCCAGCCGCCCGCATAAAAAACTGCATTTTTATGATGTTGGGCAACCAAGGCGCGCCGGACCTACAAAGCATATTCAATCATTGAAAAAACACCCTGGGCCAGCACTGATCGGTCTCGTAAAACAGCGTATATGCTTGCAAAGAACCCGAGAACAGTGACGGCGGATTTCTAACAAGAAAGAGCCTCACAACGTTTCCCCTTGCTGTCTGGGACGAGCAGCAGGGAGCCGGTCTGTGCGTTGAAAAAAGGTTCATGTAACACATTGGACCAAGACGCTCTGAGGAGGAGGCTCTGAAAACTCTGAGGAGGCTCCCTCACTGAGAGGGAGGTTCTGATACTCAGGAGGCTCTGAAACTCCCTGAGGAGGAGGCTCTGACCCAATATACACTACTGGTAGGGAGCAGAGTAGAAGACAGTTGTCCCTACTACATTGCACCACCTATCCTTTACAATGATAGTGGTCTGTAGCACAGGCCCTGTATCTCACGGACATGTCTCTTGGCCGGCAAGAAAAAGCGCCTGTGACGTTTTCAAATGGCCGAGGGAAACCCGTGTCCCACCTATCCTGATTTGGTGTGGGAGACAGGAACCCCCCCCCGTGACGAGAGAGACCTTGACAGGGAGACTGATAGGTAGAAAGGCACAACCTCTCTGCCAATCAGTTTCGTAAGGATATAACTATATCCGGGGGGGGGGGTTTATTTTATCCACCCCCTCGCGTGAATATTTTCCCTAACCAGGGAACAAACTTAACTTTTTGACTTACCAGCCATTTGGCTGGTAGATTTTAAAAACTACCAGCCGGGCAGATTTTTTACCAGCCAAAAATTATAAATAGCTTTTTAGTATATCGCCATGTGTTATTATTACTATATAATACTCTCATATGCTATTTTCAATTAATATCATAAACAACATAAGGAATATTAGCATAATTTTGAGTGGACTGAAGGAATGAGTCAGCGTTAATAGTTTGAAATGCAAATAATTTATTGAAACATAGAAGTGGGGTCGGGACACACACACAGTCTTTCAACTCACCACCCCCGCATTATATTGTAGTCTGTCTTCAAACTTCCACTCCTCTCGAAACTTTTTTATATTTGAATATCAACATTATCTGTCCATCCTCAGTAATCCTCAGTTTACTATAATATACTCCTGTCCTGAGTCCTGACTAGTGACTTCGTCGTCTTTCCAAACGCACGCACACACACACACAGGGAAGGGGAGAGTGCCCCCCCCCTCCCCCATTTCCCTTTCCTCAGTCCACACTGTCTGCTGTTCACTATGGCTCTGCCTCGTCTGATCAGGATTAGCTTGTTAGCTTACGTTAACGTTGTAGTGATTGGTACATAAACGTTTATTTTGGGCGATGTGGGCATAAAGGAATGGCGACAGTGCAAAGCATGTAGATGCATTTGACTCGTTGTGAGAAGAAAAAAAATACCACAGACTTATTTTGAGTCTGTAGGCGCACTGCTGTGTTAACGCTGCTGTTTTTAATTCTGCTCTGTTTTCAAGAAACACGGAGTGGGCGGATATCATATGACTCGCGGAGTTGCTACAGGTTTTTCAAAATAAGAGTTATCATATGAACCGAACGTTGCTGCTAGCTGCCGGAGCCCAGATATTATGACTGGAGCTGCGCTTGGGGCGGAAAGGAGACCCGCACAGGATTTTCAAAATAAGAGTATCGATATGAACTACACGCCAGATGGCGGGCAGACCTATTATTTTTAGTCGCCAGACGTTAAATCTACAGGCCATTGGCGAATGGCATGTGGTTATTTTGTTCCCTATCCCTAACGGAGTTGCACTTCCGCGTTCGGTTTGCGCGATCTGATTGGCCACTGACGTTTCTGGTCATGTGACATCTGCGCCAATCGTGTGACGCCTGTTTCTGCGCCTATTTCCGCCTCTAACTACCTAACGCCTAGTTCTATCACTGGTTAAGCTTAGGCACTCTTTCGAAGTTGGTTAAGGTTAGAGTTTGGAATCAGGGCTGGTGTTCTATCGCCCTGCTCTAAGACAAACTCTAACCTTAACCAACTTCGAAAGAGTGCCTAAGCTTAACCAGTGATAGAAACAGGCGTCACACGATTGGCGCAGATGTCACATGACCAGAAACGTCAGTGGCCAATCAGATTGCACAAACCGAACGCGGAAGTGCAGAAAAATTAATATTCACGCCACCCCCTCACCCGATACGACGCCAAAAGAAAGCAGAGCCGTGACACCAGGTGCATGGCGCGCCAGATGAAAGCACATACTTACCTGTAGAGTAAAAGCTTTACATCATGCACACCAGCCACAGCCGATAACCTCGTTTGTGTAAAAAACTGGCTTTATCCACGGCTCTGACTTATGTGTGAAAACTTGCCACCCGTTATTTTTATCATTACCCTTAAGCAAAGAAAAAATATCAAGCTAAAGAGAGGGACTCAAGGCCCTTGGTCATATGCCACTATGTACAACTCTGTAGGTTGATTGATTGATTGATTGATTGATTGAAAACTTTATTAACAGATTGCAGAATGGGTACAATACAGTACAGCTCAATACACACAATTGTTAAGGGGATGCAGACCAGAGAAAGACTTTAGTCTTGTTTACATCAGGGTCCCCCATTTTCAATTCATCAGGACATATATGACATACAGATAGACAGTACTGCTACATCTATACATTTATGACATACCAGATTTGCAAATACAGTACTGTTTGTGATACAAAAAGAGTCCAGAAAAGGGAGTATATACATTTGACGTAAAAACTGTACATTGGAGGAGGTTGGGTTGGGTGGGGGGGGGGGGGGGGGTTGGGTAGGAGGGGTTGGGGGGGGAAACACTGTACAACTGTACAAGCAAGACTGTACATTGGAATATTTACAACCATACTAGGTAATTTACTGTATATTGGAGGGGGTTGGGGGGGAAACACTGTACAAACAAGCAAAACTGTACATTGGAATATTGACAAAACCATATTAGGTAAATGACTGTACATTGGAGGGGGTTGGGTTAGGACATTTACAGGGGCCAGTTTCGAATTGCAGTCTCCCGTAGGTGTTCTTTGAGAGTGGTTTTGAAAGTGGGTAGTGATTCACATTCCTTTACAGCTTTAGGTAGGGCGTTCCACATTGATGTGGCATAATTGCGAAATGTGTTTAGTCCCTTGTTTGAGCCGAATCTGGGTTTAACATGATTTGTGGAGCTCCCTCTGGTGTTGTGATCGTGGTATTCACTGACCTTTGGGAAGTATTTTGACATGTACATGGGTACCTTGGTCGTGTAGTGTATCTTGTAGACCAGGCCCATTGCAAGTTGCTGTACTCTGTCGTCAACTCTAAGCCATCCTATGGGTTGTCAAAGTGGGCAGGGGTGAGGTGGGTTCTAGGAGTAAGGTCAAGCAGTAGTCTGACCAGTTTGTTTTGAGATGTTTGTAATTTTGTTTTTAGCGCCTTTGAGGTGCTTTGGTACCATGAGGTGCAAGCATAGTCGACGTAGTACCCTTGAATGAGTGCTCCTGCCAGAGTCTTCAGGGTATTCTGGCAGGGTTAACACCCAGCCAGTTGTGGACTCAATGCTACGTTTCCTAAACGTTACATGAAACACACACAACTTCTCATCATACAATACCACGATAGCTAACTAACGTTAACGTTACAAGCTCAAACACCTTATAACTACTACTACTGTCGTGTCCATAAGTTCCCTGGCAGAATACTTTGTGAGGACAAAGGTATACAAAGAGGAGAGAACCATTTTAAATCGGGGCATGTTAGGAGTTTAGAGAATGCCGGCTAGCAAGCTAGCTAGCTACTAACGTTATAAACTATACACAATATGTACAACGACACAATGATTTACATTAGTATTTACAGTGATTTAATATGCAGCGAAATAACGTTATACGATTTAAATTATAAATACAAATATGGTAACGTGGTTGTGGCTTTTACAAATAGTGGTTAGCTTTAGAGATAAATGGCTATGATCACGGAGCACTAGTGTTGGGTGAAACAGATACTAGCCACAGATTCAGGGTCAGTTATTTCCCCATTGTACGAATTGTTAAGCTTATGGAATGTAAGGGAAATCTGATCCTAGGTCTGTGACTTGACTACAGGCAGGAGGCAGGCTACGCTGTGGTGACGTCAGTCAGCAGCGCCAAAATAGCAGTGTAGTTTCCCAGCGAACGAAAACATAAACGTTGTTATTTTGCTACTTTTACAATTAATTGCGAATATTTTCATGTTGAGCTATAGATTGTGGATAAATACGCACAGAAAGGTACACCATGCCAACGTTAATGCTTTATTTATCTAAAACGAGCCGATTTAGAAATGGTCAATGGGGAAATACATTGCATTCCACAGAGGGTGGAACAGGAAAAAACGAAAATGACGTAACCACTACACCTCCCTATTGAGCCGTACTGTATCGTACCCATTCTGCAATCTGTTAATACAGTTTTCAATCAATCAATCAATCGATCAATCGAATCCTCCCGACAGACAGACAGACAGACCTCTTTGAAGAACCAAGCCACCAGCGACCCGAGCAGGAGCGCATCGTTGGCCTCTCGGTCGTGGTAGGGCAGGCCGATGCCGCAGGTGTCCCACAGGTCCCCCTTCCACTGGTCCAGTTTCCACGCCGCGGAGCCGATGTCGAACAGAATCACGTACGGACTGCCCTCGATCAACCAGCGGCCAAAATGGACCTGTAAAGTGGACGGACAAATCATCACTGTCTCTCTCTTCTATACTTATTTTGTAAAGGTGGTTGGTAGTCATTTGGATTTTGACTTCATTATGATAAAAAGTGTTAATTGCTACTTTCACATTTTTGAGAAAGTGTTGTTTTCTTACAGAATGCAATTTTTTAAGGATACCCCTACACACAATACACAGTTTTTGGACTATATTACTATATTATGTGTTAACAATACCGACCAGGTATTAGTGCCTTGCAAAGTGCAGATATGAGTTTTTCCCCCACTTTTTATTTATGCAGATACTGGTTTTGTTCTTCGGCCATTGCTATGCTTGTTGGTGTCTTGGGGGAGGGTTAAGTATACTGCAGCCAGGCTTGATTGCCCCACAGAGTGGTGGTAGACATCATAGATATATCTATGGTAGACATCCACCGGTCCACGTCCACACAACACTTCTCTGTTCCATCAATTATTAGTAGATCTTCAGATTGTACAGGACATGTCCGCCATCTAATGGCCAAAGAATATAATGCACTATTGGCTGAACTACTTCCTACATTATCAAAGCAAACCCCATGTCTTTACTACTGGTTCATTAAAACTAAATGGTTCTATGTTGACATTACAATTTTGTGCACTCAAAAATAAAGGGCGGACATTTTTTTAAACACACACACCTGGCAACCGTTCTGGATGAGGGCGTCCATGGCTTTCCTGATTATAGGATTGGGGGGTTCACAGCCTTCTACTTGGGTGTTGAAGTTCTGTTCGTAGTACGGCCCCATCATGAAGAAGTTCTCCCCCCACTCATCCACAGTTATCTTTGCTTTGGTCTGGATCACAGTGTAGATGCCCCCAACTAGAGGGTGACATACCATTGTTATTTCATGGCAGGCAATTGAAATGTGACTTTCCGCATGTAGGATTATCTTTTTTCATGGCCGCAACCCACATACTCAGCTGTGCTGTTCATCCCACAAATGCATGTTCCTTAAAAATGGGGCACCATTTAAAAAAGGTAAATAAACAGGCTTTCCAAAGGTATAAAATGTTAAATGTATTGCCAAGAAGCATTGTTACAACAGAGAAATAATCTACCAAACACAAATTTCCGAATCTTTTGTTCGATGTTGTTGTTATCAGGCCTGAAGACAGCCACTCACACAGAAAGACAGCCTTCATGTAAAATATAGAAAATGTTGATGTTTATTAAATAGGTCAATAGTCAAATAGCAATGCTATCATCTTCAGATTTTGAACATGGGAGTCATGAAGGAGCATCAGACTCCAGGTACAATCTTTTCAAACCGGCTTCTGCGTAATCCTGAGCTACACTTTGCTACTTCTTAGAAGGTTTCAAAGCTTTGTCCATCTTCATTATTTGCAGTGATGTTATATTAATAACAAGCTCAGGCCTCCATGCAGAGCAGCCAAACCGTCTGACGGAATGGCTATATTCAGGGGTGGAGTAATGAAATCCTTTCACTTTTGATACATGGACATTTAACATCATTCAATACTTTTACTTAATAAGCAACTTTAACATGCAATAACATTTAGATTGGTGGACCAGAGTACTATTCCACAAGGCTACTTTTACTCTGAAATCATTTGTGTATTCTCTCCAAGCCTGCAGCCACAACCTCTTGCAATGGACACGTTATATTTTCCAGAGATTCACAACTTATCTACAGCTTAATATTTAACCGTTTTGACCACAAAATTCTCTTTACTCACTCAGATTGTATTTCAATATTTACTTTGCTGGGGGGCAAAGATTCACATTCTTACTACATTACTTATGTACAGGGCTTAGGCTCAGTTTACAAGAACATGGGAACGTCAAACGTGTGACAAATATTTCCCATATTCCTGAGAGATTGTGGTTTAGAGGGAGTATTTGGTTGTTGTTGTTGTTGTCAAGCTGTATGCTGCCCCTAGTAAACAGGGCTCAGCCGCAGGTCAAAAGCCACGCATCAGACTGAACTCTGACTGAAGAGTTTACTTCATTGTTCCCCTGCATCACGTGGAGGCTCTCTTTCCCAAAACATTATACATCTCTATTTTGGAATTATCATCAAAATAGTGACGTCACTTATTCATATTTCAAAAAGATTTTGGCCTAGATAAAAATGTAGCCCACAAACACATAGCCTTGTAGTAGTAGGAGATGCATGTTCATCTGTATGGTTAGAATGCTGTTCTTTGGTAAAAAAAAAGAAGAGAAAAAAACTGTTTGTGGGTTGAAACGGGTTGCTGGAGCTATAGCATGCCCTGGCCAGGGGGACAACAGCGTCTTGAGTTCAGCTGGGGTCTGGGGGAAAAGACGTCAGACTGCAGACAGTGGAGCGTCTCAGTGGCCAGTAGAGGACTGTGGTTGTACTGGGCAACTCCCAGTAGTGAATGTGTGCAACTGTGTGTCGAGTATATGAAGCAAGGCAGTGCTGAAAAAGAGCAAGTATGTGGCCAGACAACCGTCCTTGGGTAAATAGTGGTGGAGAATAAAAAAAAAAGTAAAAACATGCACTTGGTTAGTTCTGAAGCATCAAAAAATATTTGTATCATGGTTCTTCTGACTTTTTCTTTATCATCGTGCACTTTTGTGCATTTTCTTTTAACCTTTTAGTGCCATTTTGTAAACCTTTTGAAGATTCCATTCTACAGTGCAAACGAAGAACCGAAAAGCACGGAAAGCAGAGAAAGATATCTATAAAACACACCACCAAATAGATTCCACTTCCGTCCAGCCTAACCTTTGTTGGTGACCTCCCAGGCCACCTCGAAGAGCAGCAGGTCTTCGACGGGCAGTTCGTCCTCCTCCCACTGTGGCAGGGCCCCAGCCAGGGACGTCATGGACCAGGACCGGGACAGGGGCATCTTGAGACGTCCGCAGCTTCTCCACCGTCTGAGACGAGAAAACTTGTTTTTAAGCCAGCCGTTAAAACTTTTAACAAGATTTTCTGTGTTGTACCCTAGAACAGGTCTGCTACTTGACAGATGTGGGAGGTCCTGGGTAAAAGGAAGGGGTAGGGCGGGGGGGGGGGGGTTGTGTTTCTGTCGCTTTCTACAGCCCTTGGGATAGTTTTTCAGGCTCCCAGAGTTGGTCTCAGTTGGGATAACTTGTGGTTGGGACTGGGAGGGATTTACCTTGCCCCTCTACCCGCCTACTACTACATCAGCCAATGAACCTGACCCTCTGCAAAAAAATAACAACCCTTGAAAGCTATTTTTTAGCTTTTAAAAAGGAACACTATCGTTTTGGGAGAGTCAGAGAAGTGGAATAATCCTAAGGCATATTTTCATAAACAAATTGTGTCCCTGGAACTGTAAGGTGTGGAGGCATTTTTAGGACGCATCCGCAGGACGAACTGGCAGGATGCAGGTGACGATGCAAAGCCCAAACTGGGGTATTTATTAACAGGGGTATCTGGCTAAAAAACACACTTGAGTAAAAGTCAAAAAGTTTCTACTTTTAAATGTATTGCTAAAAAGTAGACATAAAAACGTTTTTTATTGCAAGGGATAGACCAGGGGTCTCAAAATCATTCCATCGTGGGCCAAGTTTTCATTTGATATTAAATTATTCTTCTGATAACAGGTGTTTAATCAAAGATCCCCGCTTTCTAGTCTTGCACAAGGACCAATCAGGATGGGTATGGGCGGGTTCATTTTCCATTGATGGGGATTTGATTGGCTGTTTTTAAATAAAGTGCGGCTGCAGGATTAATAACGTTAGTTCGGCCAGAGAAATAAATATACTAATTAAAATGGTTGGACCTGCGAGATTTGTACTTTGTAGGTCTGCATTTTAAATGTAAGGAGTAAAAAGTGTTTTTTTTCTCTGAAATGTAATTGAGTAAAAGTATACAAACCTAATACGAGTAAAGTACAAATCTACCAAAAACAGTACTTAAGTATTGTAACGAAGTACAATTACTCAAGTACTTTACACACCCCTGTTTATTAAACAGGATACGGCAGGCAGGTACAGGATGAAGATAGTTGACAGCCGTGCCGACTTAACCAAACAGAACGGACAAGAAAACACGTGGAAGAAAGACTATAGCACAGACACTGACAACACGTAGGAACACAACTTACATGGTCTAATGATCCGACAAACAGGGGAGAGGAAACATAAAGCGAAAGATTACAAACCGAGAACACCTGGGTGATTACAAACGAGGGACAGCTGGTGAGACGAGAGGGAGAGACACTAGGGAGCGAGGTAAAAGGTCCAGGGGCCTGGGAGAAATGGGAACATTAAGGGAGCGAGGTAAAAGGTCCAGGGCCTGGGAGAAATGGGAACATTAAGGGAGCGAGGTAAAAGGTCCAGGGCCTGGGAGAAATGGGAACATTAAGGGAGCGAGGTAAAAGGTCCATGGCCTGGGAGAAATGGGTAAAAAATAGGGAAACAATGTCCAGGCACGCACTCCAGGTTTTTCCAAATTTATTGGCAGCCTGTAATCATGACGTTTCGGTGTGAACACACCTTCTTCAGAATGGCTTGCTGTTCACACCGAAACGTTTCTGCAAGCCATTGCGTTTCTGCAAGCCATTTCTGCAAGCCATTCTGAAGAAGGTGTGTTCACACCGAAACGTCATGATTACAGGCTGCCAATACATTTGGAAAAACCTGGAGGGCGTGCCTGGACATTGTTTCCCTATTTTTTATGTATGATATCAGAGGTTACAGCACCCAGTGTCAAGTCTAGTGAGGTGAGCGCGTTCTACTACTTTTTTCACTGGGAGAAATGGGAAGATTAAGTGAGCGAGGTAAAAGGTCCAGGGCCTGCACTGTAAAAGATAAATGTTTTTTCACGGGAAATTCACTGTATTATTTTACAGATTACTTTTGTTTTTCTACTTTAAGTGTAAATGCCATAAAAATACAGTAAATTACCTTTTATCAAAATATTAACCATTAAATAAAGGTTGTACTCTGTAAATGTATTTGATTTTACTGTAATTTGACAGTAAGTATTTGGTAACCATTGATGCCAGACATTTACCGTTTTCTTGCAGCTTTTTTTCTTACACTGGGAGAAATGGGAACATTAAGGGAGCGGGGGGAAAGGTCCAGGGCCTGGGAGAAATGGGAACATCATAAAGGGAGCGGGGGGAAAGGTCCAGGGCCTGGAAGAAATGGGAACATCATAAAGGGAGCGGGGGGAAAGGTACGGAAGCCCTAAGCAGCCGTACATTCATACATTTTATTTACTCTGTTTTCCCGTGATAACGAGTTAATTTAATTTGTTTTCTCGTGATAACGGGATAATTTTCTCGAGATCTCGAGAAAACGAAACGATAGTCTAGTATTAAATCACTGCAGGAAACATCATTCAGTGTCGCAATGTCAGAGGAGCAGGTAGCCCCCTGCGGGGCATCACAGTCACGAAAGGGGCTAAAGGAGCAGGAGGATATTGATCACCGTGTCACATATCTCTTCAATCAAGGCCTGACACAGGCTGAAATAGCGTTATGCCTTGCTGTTACAGATAATATATATATACACATTAGTGTGCGTCATCTAAGGGGTTCCCAAACTTTTCAGGCCGCGACCCCCAAATAACGGTGTCACAGAGCCGCGACCATTTTTTTATAAATGGAAATGTATGGTTGAAACATGCAAATGTTCAAACACACACACACTAGCATTGGAGGCTTTTAACCAGGGCCGGACTGGGGAAATCATTCAGGCCAGGAAATATAGTGCAAAATATAGCCCCAGTAAGACTTCATTTCCTGCATTCTGGTGCAGGAATTTTTTTATTTTTACCCTTTAAATGCTAGTGTTTGTGATGGCATCACAAATTATTGTTAAAAAACAGGCTAGCATATGTATGATTAGCAACAACACTGATTTTGATGGATTTTCAGTTTTTTTGTAATGTCAGATTGAAAAAAATACAATATTTTATTCAACTTCAGCCCTGATCATAACACCACATATTCATTTTACAATTCTAACTGTTGTGAAGGATCAGATTAAACCGAATATATATATTTATTTATGGATATATATTTAATAGTATTTGTATATCGTTTGATATCCCTTGTATATTCCTTGTACATATACACTGAATATCCCTTTAGTCTACTAACAGCCCATAATAGTTTCATTCTCTCATTGGACAAGAACTTGGCGCCAGCAGCCAAGCCCCTTGGTTCAAGTTCAATCGTGCCGACGAACATGTCGTTACTAGCCCGGTTCCGCGTAGGAATACGTCTGGCGAAATACGAATGGTACTATTTGTTCACAGCGCATATATATATGGCGCAAGTAAAGTAGAACTTTCTTTTAGTCCCTTAGCCCTTAGTTCTTTACCCTCCAACCTAGTGGCAAGACGTTAAGCCTCACCCCCGATACACGTGTGGTGCAGTATGGTCAACTTGGCCTCAGAATGGCATTGAGACATTGTGTGGATTAATAGTTGAATTGTCATAGTTTGGCACTATACCGTCGAGTGGGACGTATTTCTATTAAGTTAATAATAGTCTATTATGTATGGTGCATCGTTCGGTTAGAGTTATACAGTGAGTAGTACCCCCATCGTTTCCTCGCGTTATCTAGAGTCTTAACCAGGCTGGGCAGACCACGTGTGGTGCTTTCATCCGAGGAGTTCTGGGCTAGGACGAGTGGACCTGCACATTGGATTATCTTACCCGGACGACGGCGAGCCCTACACGGCTTGGATTATCTACTTGCTTTGGGTGCTTTGATTTATGCCATGGATAACAGCCAACACTGGTGAGTGTTGGAACTACCCCCCGAGAGGAGTCCAGCTGAGACGGCGCTCTACCCCGAGTGAGGTCGCCTCACGTCTCTTCGTTGTGGACCGGCAGCTACCGTCTACAAGAGGGCCCAACTGTATTCATCTGTGGACCAAGGTTCTGTGGGCACCGTGTTCAGCACTCTGAATTCTCCCAAGAAATCGTTGGCCAGATGGGATATCGCCGGCGGCTCTCCTAACCCCCCCCCCCTACTGACTTACAACCAGCAGGACCCCCCTTTAGTATATCCAGCTATAATCATTAAGTACCATCGCTATAGTTCCCTAAAGAACCAGGTTGTATACTTGCTTCCTGCGTAACCAGAGATTGGACATTCAATGTTGATTTGCCTACGAATACTCATTTGCCTTACAAGTGCATTCAAATCATAAATGTCATTAAGTGAACGTTGTATATACCCTTTGCTATATATTAAATATTCGACTTATACATTTGTGTGGACTTGGTTTCATGGTGGGAAAGTGTTCATCATATCTATATCATGTACTGTGTGGCCAGTAGTTAAAGTACATAAAGCGGTAGTGGTTTAATGATACCATACTTATCAATACAGTCAGGGAATTGTACCCCTCAGTTACAATTGGTCCTTCGAGCCGGAGGGTAACTAGTGTAATATTAATATAGTGTTATTAATATTGAAATGGCCTATGATGAACACTCCACGAAACGGTCCTCCTAACGTAGAACGCCCGCGGCGCAGACGACAGACACCTCAGTACTTAGAGGATTACGCTGTCAGTCAACTACCTAGCCTTCGACAAACGGTAAACGCGGTAAAAGTAGAAAGTAAAATTATGTCTGACCTTAACGACCAGGTTACCCCGACCACAGAGGCCCTAGTGGGTTCTAATGTAACTGACCAAGCTCACGGTGGGGACCAGGAGGGAGCTGACATGCCTTTACCCCCCGCCAATACCGAAGAAGTAGTCCCCGACCAGCCCCGGGAGGAAGACAACCCTACAGAGAGAGAACTCTGCACGGAACAAGATGAGGAGAGCGCCGAGGAGATAGAGCTCCAGGACTCCCCAACGAGTACAGCCAGGAGCGGCTCACCTCTACAACCGTCTTCCCCCAGCGAAGCGGAGAGGATGCTATCACAGGCGTTCCTCGTCAGCCTGACAGCCTCTACCGAACGCGATCGACTCCAGGGTGAACGCGATCGACTTCAGGGTGAACGCGATCGACTCCAGACACAGCAACGGAGCGAAGAAGAGCGCATACGCCTGGAGATGAGACGCCTTCAGACGGAAGAGAATATGGCAAGAGACCGAGCAGACACCCAGCGCACCGCTGATGGTGCCCAAAGAGAGGCAGAGCGCGACCTCGCTCTCATCCAGCGCAAAACCGAGCGCGACAGACTACAGGGCGAGCGCGACAGACTACAAGCGCAGCTAATGGAGCAGCTGATCACCAAGGCAACACCCTCTCCCTCCGCCAGGGGTTCAAGGAACTCGTCGAGACAACAGTCAAGGGCAGCATCCCCTAACCGAGCAAGCGACCCTGAACTTGACCAACAGACCAAGCCTATACCCCCCGCAGACCCCCTTCCCCGACCGGTCCAAGCGAGACCCAGCTACAAGGAAGGAGCGGCATACACTGCGGAGAAGCTAAATAAACGACTACAGGATCTAGAGGACCTGATAGAAGAAGAAGAGGGAGAGGAGGAGAACCAAGCCCGACGACAGCACAGTACTCCACCGGACCAGGAGGTCCAGTACAACCCAGGCTATACCCCCGCGGCGCTGCGCTACAGACCCCCGACTCTATTCACGGGTGAGCATGACGCACGACCAGCCCCGAGGAATAGCACCTGGACCAGCGGGCCATGGTACCCTGCCGGTACCAGCCCACAGAGAGGCGCAAGAGGAGACTCGCCTAGGAGGCCTCTCCCCCAACGCTCGCCGATGTATCAGCCATCCACGGCGTCATACATTGGCACACCGACGTTTCCAGACTTCACCTATGAGAATCGAGCACAGTACACGGAGCTCCGGATGTGCTTAGAGACAATGATGGTGGATGTCGCTGATGAACGCCACAAGTATGCAATATTACTGAAGCACCTGAAAGTACCCCGAGCGCACAATATAGCGCTAGCCTATGCCACCTCTACGACCCCATACACCGCGGCTCTAGCAGCGCTGGACCAGAGATATGGACGTATATGGGATTACGTAATCCAAGAGATAAGGCATATTGACCGCCTACCCCCAGCAACAGACAATCGCTCATTAGACGACCTGTCTATAAAAGTGCAGTCCCTGGTAGGGATGCTGGGAGCGCAACGAGAAAAGGGTATGCACGAGCTATACGCCAACTCTAACGTCGAGAGGATTTTAGAGAAGCTGCCACCCGCCAGACAAGAGCGCTTCAGGCGTCAGAGAGACCACCGTGATCCTAACGGTCCCGAACCATCCCTCCTCGATCTAGCCGACTTCCTGGCGAGAGAAGTCAGCAGCCTACGACTGGATGCGTTCGTGCGGAGCACACCAAGCTCCAGAGAGGGACCCAGGAGAATAAACGATGGAAGAAGATCGGTGACTGTCATGCACCAATCAGAATCAGTACCGAGCAGTAAGAACCACAGTACCCCCTCGAGAAAAGAGAAGTGGAAGATGGTGTGCCCGTACTGCGAGAAGGAACACTGGCTGTCACAATGTGACCGGTTCACAAAGATGAATGCAAAAGAAGTGAGTCAATGGATAAAGTCCAACAGGCGCTGTTACCGATGTGCGCGCAGTCACATGGCAGCCGAGTGCCGCCTAAAGAAGAGGTGCAGTCGGTGTGACGGAGCCCACCTAGATGTCCTACACGACAGTAACAGAAGAAAGCCTGCACCTGCACCATCAAGCAGCACAAAGGCAAGTGTCATGTACATTGACCCCGCCAGCAGCAGCGGCGCCCAAGTGCTCTTAAAGGTAGTCCGTGTAACATTGAGCTACCAAGATAAAGTCATGGACACTTACGCCGTCCTTGATGACAGGTCAGAGAAGACCCTTCTGCTCGCGTCCGCTGCGGCCCAGCTGGGACTGCGGGGGAGCGAGAACCAAATGACAATTCGGACAATAAGAAGAGATTTAAAGACGATAAAAGGCGAGAATGTCTCCTTCACTATCGCAGCAAGCGGGCAGCCAGAGAGACGTATAGGATTACAAATGCTTTCACCAGCCAAGAAATAGGACTATCACAGTACACCTACCCCATCGCCAAGCTGATGGATAAATATGTGCACCTGCGTCAACTACCTATCCCGCTCATAGACGGCGCCACCCCGACCCTGCTGATAGGCTCCGACCATGCAGACCTCATAGTCCCGATAGACCGGGTCCATACAGGACCCAGAGGCTGTCCTGCAGCAGTCGAGACCCGCCTAGGATGGACACTACAAGGCCCCCTCGCTAAATCTCTCAACCGAACAGCAGCCACTAGCTGCCTCCACTCCAGAGTGACAGAAGAAGCCGAGGCTCTCCTACTCAAGCTACGCGCCTCTCTGATCAAAGGCGGCTTTGATCTCAGGCAGTGGGCCAGCAGCGACCCGCACGTATTGCGCAGCCTCTCCCCCGCGGACAAGGCAGCCAGTAGCGAGACCTGGATGGCGACCATCCCAGGAGAAGCCCAAGAAATGACACTAGGACTAGTCTGGCGCTTCAAAACAGACTCGCTCCACTATAGACACAAACCCCTGACCACGGAGCAGGGAAGGTCGACGGCGATACCGACCACCAGACGGAGTGTGTACAGAACACTCGCCAGACAATATGACCCGTTGGGATGTATTCTACCTTACACCACCAGGGCAAAGATGATTGTACGAGCACTATGGGACAAGGACCAGGGCTGGGACGACCCAATACCCGCACACCTTGCCTCCACATGGAGAGAGTGGGAGACGGAACTCCGCTCACTCCCAGGCGTCAATATACGCCGCAGCTACTTCCCACCCACAGTGAGGCCAGAGACATGCAAGATGGATCTACACGTCTTCAGCGACGCCTCCGAAGTAGCCTATGGATCAGTGGCCTACTTGCGTGCCCAAGAGAAGGGAGGAGAGATACACACCGCCTTCATCCTGGCTTGCTCAAGAATAGCCCCACGAAAGCAACAATCTATCCCGCGTCTAGAGCTCTGCGCAGCCCTAGCAGGAGCGCATCTAGCCACGTTAATCCAATGTGAACTCACCATTCCGGTGCACAGAACAATCTTGTGGTCAGATTCCACGACAGTACTCACATGGATCAAGTCTGATTCATGCAGATACAAGGTCTTCGTGGGAGTCAGAGTCACAGAGATTCAAGAGTTAACAGAAGCAGCGAGCTGGCGGTATGTGGACACCAAACACAACCCAGCTGACGTCATCACCCGGGGAATGTCCCTAGATGACCTCACCCGTCACAACATCTACAGTGACGGACCAGAGTTCCTCAAGCTCCCGGAAGGAGAGTGGCCTACGCCCACCCCACGGGAGGCGAGTAAAGAGGAGGCTGAGAACAAGAAACCTATGTTCTGTGGACTGAGCACAGTCGCCTCCACAGACCCCAACATAGATGATTGCCTCACCCTACAGAGTGCGCAACTAAAGACATTTCTGTGGCACCACCCAGAGATTCAGCCCACTGCCGACATTTCAGCAGCTGACTACGAAGAAGCAGAACTTCTTCTACTACAACGAGCCCAGAGAGACTCGTTCCCCGACGAGCTAGACTGTCTACAGGGAGGAAAGCCCGTCCCATCAGACAGCAGATTGCTCCACCTGGCACCCGAGAGCGACGCCCATAATCTCATCAGAGTGGGTGGTCGTCTGCGGAGGGCCCCCAATCTACCGGATGACGTTAAGTACCCGATAGTCTTGAACAGCCGACACAAGGTCACAGAGCTGATCATAAAGAAATACGACGAGGATGTACACCACGCAGGAGCAGAGAGAGTCTTCGCGGAGATCAGACGTCGCTATTGGATACTTCAAGGAAGAGAAGCAGTGCAACGCTTCCAGCGAACCTGTCTAGACTGCCAAAAGTGGCGCGCGCAGCCCAGCATACCCCGGATGGCTGACCTACTTCCCTGTCGCCTCCGACTCGGCGACAAGCCATTCCACTCCACAGGCATGGACTGTTTTGGCCCGTTGTATATAAAGAAAGGAAGAGGAACCGAGAAGCGGTGGGGTATTGTATTCAAATGCATGACCACCAGAGCGATACATATCGAACTCCTTCCAACCATGAGCACAGACTCATTCCTTATGGCCTTCCGAAGATTCACATCACGGAAGGGAAAACCGTCTACATTGTTGTCTGATCACGGGACAAACTTCAAAGGCGGAGAAAGAGAGCTGAGAGAGAGCTTCCAAGCTATGGGCCCAGAACTTAAGACCCACCTCGCTCCATCCCAGATTGACTTCCAGTTTAATCCCCCGAACGCACCCCACTTCGGTGGAACCTGGGAACGAGAAGTACGTTCTATAAAGACAGCCCTGTATGCCGTGCTTGGGGCCCAGACTGTAGCGGAAGAAGTCCTAATGACAGTCCTCACGGAGATCGAGGGAGTATTGAACTCCAAGCCCCTCGGCTACGTCTCCAGTGATATAGCAGATGTCGACCCAGTCACCCCCAACACACTCTTGATGGGGCGGCTGGACCCCGCGCTACCCCAGACAATGTACAGGCCTGAAGAAGCGAACGGCCGAAGAATGTGGAGGTACAGTCAAGTACTAGCTGACAAGTTTTGGAACAGCTTTCTACTCCACTACCTACCGTCTCTACAGACCCGCCAGAAGTGGGTAAAAGAGAGAGACAATTTGACAGGAGGAACAGTCGTCATGATTATCGACCAGTCACTACCCAGAGCTATGTGGCCGGCTGGCCGCGTAAGCAAAGTGATCACCGATGCCGATGGCAAGGTCCGAGCAGCTGAGGTGCTCGTCCAAGGGCGAACTTACACACGACCCGTGGCGAGGCTAATAGAACTGCCCAGACTCCCAGACACTATCGATGACGACCATGACCCCACGACTTTGTGAGTTGACTGACCCTTACAGCGGACCTTGAGTGGTAGACAGTGCGGTTAATCTGTCTCTGCTTAGCTAATTAGGTGGGACTAATTAGGGGGCGGCTGTTGTGAAGGATCAGATTAAACCGAATATATATATTTATTTATGGATATATATTTAATAGTATTTGTATATCGTTTGATATCCCTTGTATATTCCTTGTACATATACACTGAATATCCCTTTAGTCTACTAACAGCCCATAATAGTTTCATTCTCTCATTGGACAAGAACTTGGCGCCAGCAGCCAAGCCCCTTGGTTCAAGTTCAATCGTGCCGACGAACATGTCGTTACTAGCCCGGTTCCGCGTAGGAATACGTCTGGCGAAATACGAATGGTACTATTTGTTCACAGCGCATATATATATGGCGCAAGTAAAGTAGAACTTTCTTTTAGTCCCTTAGCCCTTAGTTCTTTACCCTCCAACCTAGTGGCAAGACGTTAAGCCTCACCCACGATACACGTGTGGTGCAGTATGGTCAACTTGGCCTCAGAATGGCATTGAGACATCATGTGGATTAATAGTTGAATTGTCATAGTTTGGCACTATACCGTCGAGTGGGACGTATTTCTATTAAGTTAATAATAGTCTATTATGTATGGTGCATCGTTCGGTTAGAGTTATACAGTGAGTAGTACCCCCATCGTTTCCTCGCGTTATCTAGAGTCTTAACCAGGCTGGGCAGACCACGTGTGGTGCTTTCATCCGAGGAGTTCTGGGCTAGGACGAGTGGACCTGCACATTGGATTACCTTACCCGGACGACGGCGAGCCCTACACGGCTTGGATTATCTACTTGCTTTGGGTGCTTTGATTTATGCCATGGATAACAGCCAACACTGGTGAGTGTTGGAACTACCCCCCGAGAGGAGTCCAGGTGAGACAGCGCTCTACCCCGAGTGAGGTCGCCTCACGTCTCTTCGTTCTGGACCGGCAGCTACCGTCTACAAGAGGGCCCAACTGTATTCATCTGTGGACCAAGGTTCTGTGGGCACCGTGTTCAGCACTCTGAATTCTCCCAAGAAATCGTTGGCCAGATGGGATATCGCCGGCGGCTCTCCTAACCCCCCCCCCCTACTGACTTACAACCAGCAGGACCCCCCTTTAGTATATCCAGCTATAATCATTAAGTACCATCGCTATAGTTCCCTAAAGAACCAGGTTGTATACTTGCTTCCTGCGTAACCAGAGATTGGACATTCAATGTTGATTTGCCTACGAATACTCATTTGCCTTACAAGTGCATTCAAATCATAAATGTCATTAAGTGAACGTTGTATATACCCTTTGCTATATATTAAATATTCGACTTATACATTTGTGTGGACTTGGTTTCATGGTGGGAAAGTGTTCATCATATCTATATCATGTACTGTGTGGCCAGTAGTTAAAGTACATAAAGCGGTAGTGGTTTAATGATACCATACTTATCAATACAGTCAGGGAATTGTACCCCTCAGTTACACTAACCCTGCAATATATCAAATGCAAAGTAGATTTTTCTGGGGGGGATTATTACAGGCTAGCATGTGTCAATGATTAGCAACAACAGTTTTTTGTAAGGGTCCCGCCTCCACCAATCACATGCGGATCCCTTTGTGTGTGAGAGAGAGAGAGAGAGAGAGAGAGAGAGATTTTTTTTAATCATCTGGCGACCCCCCCCCCCCCCCCCCCCCCCCCCGCGGCGACTCGCCCACTTTGGGAACCCCTAAGGAGACGGTTAGCAAAGGCTTCAGCTTTACCGGCGGCGCAATCAAAGTGAGCTCTCAAAGAGCACCTGGCTACGGGAGGCTGAAACTGGCCCCCGTATGTCCAAACCCCTCCCACCCCCTCCAAATTTACAGTTTCCTCCCCCTTGTATGTATATTTTCTGTTAGGATCTCTGTTTAACAGTACTGTATATTTGCATATCTTGTATGTCACAAATGTAACAGTACTGTGTATATCTGTATGTCATGTACCCCCCTGAAATAAATTAATCCGTTATCACGAGAAAACGGAGTAAATAAAATTTATGAATGTACGGCCGCTTAGGGCTTCTGTAGAAAGGTCCAGGGCCTGGGAGAAATGGGATTGATTGATTGATTGAAAACTTTATTAACAGATTGCAGAATGGGTACAGTACAGTACAGCTCAATACACACAATTGTTAACACTATCAGTGCCGACCTTGTTTACCTTTTTACCCCGTTGAATGCCATCATCCACTTCAATGTTAGCGTTAAAAACGCCTAATCTATGTTTTAAATTATGGCTATGTGTCTAATCTGCCTGTCGCTTATCAAATGTTTGCAGTCAACATTGTCGAAACGGATTGTTTTTTTAATCGGTTCATATCCTTTTTATAGCATTTCGAAAAGCTATCGTTCTCTCGAACATTTTCGGAAAATTGAAAGATTCCCCCATAAACGGCATTTATTGGAATATTCTCGAATACACTAGACACGTTGTCATTTGTCTGCCTATTTATGAATCGTTTTCAAATAAACGCTAGATTATCGATAGTATATGTGTACTTATGCATGCTATAGAGGCTGAAAAATCTATTCTCTCGTTTCCTCAAGATCACACACACACACACACATACACACATAGGGACACGCTGTTCACTAACACTGGCGCCGCTCTGATGGCTGCCTTTCTGATCGCTCCGACGAGACTGTGCTTTATTTTGTTAATTTTTATAGTATTAGGAGTTTTATTTGCACCAATTGTTGGCGCATTATATGTGTATGACCGTCAGTCAATCATTGACATTGGATTAAGAAAAACTTACCGTTTGGATTGCTCTCTGGATCGGATCGCTGAACAGCAGAAATGGCCCGCCGAGATCCTTTGTTATGCCGGCCATGGCCAAGACGCCAAGAAGCCGCCGCGAAGACGAGGAAAGAGAGCCGGGGTCCGGAACAGACTGAGGTCCAAACGACACAGAACCACATTGCCCAGCATATTGTTGGCCAATGTGCAATCGATAGGAAACAAATTGGACGACATCAGAGCAAGGATCCAATTCCAGAGGGACATTCGGGATTGTAACGTCCTCTGTTTCACAGAAACTTGGCTGAGTCCAGATGTCCCGAACCACGCAATAGAACCGGCAGACCATTTCTTCGTTCTCCGCAAAGACCGGACGGCAGAAGAGTCATTAAAGAAGAAAGGAGGCGGCATTGCCTTCATGATAAACAAGGAGTGGTGCGATGTAGGCAACACAAAGGAACTGGCTAACCACTGCTCCCCAGACCTGGAGTTTATCACGATAAAATGTCGACCCTTCTTCCTCCCAAGAGAGTTAACGTCCATCATCCTCATCGGAGTGTACATTCCACCACACGCGAACACTGGGGTCGCACTTTCAAAACTTCACGACGAGGTAAACAAACTCCAGGCAGCAAATGTTGACGCTGCCATTTTGGTCTTGGGGGATTTCAACAGCGCGCGTCTTAAAACGGTGCTGCCGAATTTCTATCAGCATGTGACCTGTCCCACCAGAGGCGAGAACATATTAGACCATGTATACTCGCAATTTAAGAATGGGTACAAGTCACAGGCTCTTAGTCCATTCGGTAAAAGCGATCACGCCGCCATTTTCCTTTTGCCTAAGTACAAACAGAGTCTCAAGCGAACGCCGGTGGTCTCGCGAGAGGTTAAGCGTTGGGCCGTGACGTCAGTGGAGTCACTCCAAGCAGTGCTGGGAAGCACAGAATGGAGTGTATTCCGTGATAACACAGCCAATATTAACGAATACACCGAAACGGTGATTGACTATGTCTGTACTCAGGTAGAAGTAATAATCCCCACCACCAAAATTAATATCTACCCAAATCAAAAGCCCTGGGTAGACAAATCCGTCCGTGAGGCTCTGAAAGTGCGCACAACAGCATACAACACCGGGCTGGTGACAGGCAACATGGAAGAACACAAGATGGCAAGATACAACGTCAGGAGAGCAGTAATAGAGGCAAAACGGCGTTACAGGGATAAAGTTGAACTTCAGTTTGAACAGGCTGACTCTAGAGGCATGTGGCAGGGCCTCAGAACAATGACAGACTACAAAGGAACCCCCCTCAAACTGAACAGTGACATCTCCTTAGCAAATGATCTCAACTCCTTCTATGCGAGGTTTGAGGCTGTGAATAACAACACCAGCCTACAAACCACGGCAATGGGGGGGGGGGGTCTGCTGATGGAGACTCAGTGTTCAGGGTAACAGAGCATGAGGTGAGACGGATCTTTAAAAAAGTGGATATCAGGAAGGCAGCAGGACCGGACGGCATCCCCGGCCGCGTCCTAAAAGTCTGTGCCGACCAACTGGCCCCGGTATTCACTGACATCTTCAACCTGTCCTTGGAACAGGCCGTCATCCCCACCTGTCTGAAGAAGTCCACCATCATCCCTGTACCCAAAAAATCTACGCCCGCTTGCCTCAACGACTACCGCCCTGTAGCCCTCACCTCCATAGCCATGAAGTGCTTTGAGAAGCTAGTGAAGGGCTACATCTGTTCCTCCCTCCCCATCAACCTGGACCCCCTGCAATTTGCATATCGCCCCAACAGGTCCACGGAGGACGCCATAGCCCATGTGCTGCACACAGCAGCATCACATCTGGACAAGAGGAAGGGGAACTATGTGAGAATGCTGTTCATCGACTACAGCTCAGCATTCAATACCATAGTCCCCTCCAAACTCATAGCCAAGCACAGGGACCTGGGCTTGAACTATGACCTGTGCCAGTGGGTCCTGGACTTCCTGACGGGCAGACCCCAGGTGGTAAGAGCCGGCAACTGCACCTCCTCATCCATCACGCTCAACATAGGGGCCCCCCAGGGCTGTGTTCTGAGCCCCCTCCTCTACTCCCTGTACACACATGACTGCGTAGCACAGCGGAACAACAACACCATCATCAAATTTGCTGATGACACAGTAGTGGTGGGCCTGATCTCTGCCAACGACGAAAGGGCCTACCTGGAAGAGGTAGAGAACCTGTCACAGTGGTGTCAGGAGAACTGCCTCTCCCTGAACGTCAGCAAAACAAAAGAGATGATTGTGGACTTCAGGAGGTCGGGGGTCAAGGACTACAGCCCCCTCAGCATCGACGGGGCACCAGTTGAGAGAGTGAACAGTTTCAAGTACCTCGGAGCCCACATATCCGAGGACTTGACATGGACCACACACATTGACAGTGTTGTGAAGAAGGCACGACAACGCCTCTACTTCCTCAGGCGCCTAAGGAAGTTCCAAGTCAGTCAGAAGATCCTTAGGAACTTCTACTCATGTACAATAGAGAGCATCCTGACCGGCAACATCACCTCCTGGTTTGGGAATAGCACTGCACAAGACCGTAGCAGACTACAAAGAGTGACACGTTCAGCCGAACGCACAATTAGAGGGGGGCTTCCCACCCTCCAGAACATTTACAACAAGCGGTGCAAGGGGAAGGCTAAGAGAATTATTAAGGACTCGAGCCACCCGAACAACTGCCTCTTTGAACTGCTGCCGTCAGGCAAGCGATACCGGAGTCTTATGGCGAGCACAGAAAGACTCAGAAGGAGCTTCTATCCCCAGGCCATCAGGCTGCTAAACGAACAATAATCGCTAAACGAACAATAATCACTATGCAACAACCATCAAATGCACACAGCACACACACCCACACGCACACACTCACTCAAACAAACAACACACTGCAGCACCCACTCTCCACACTTTAGATCACACAAACACACTTACACTTTATATTTATTGATAAAGGATTTGCACTACAACTCGTACACCTACTGTGAATTGTACCTAAACTGCACCTCGTCCATTTATGCCTTGCACTATATAGTATTGTATATTAGTACACTGCACAGTATTGTATATTGTATGGTAACTACGTCTACGAACATTGTACATATGTCTAAACTGAACACTGTGACCTCTTTTTTTACTTCTAATTTTTACTATGTCTTTATTTCATACTTATCTTGTCATGCACAGTCTCTGGAGCGCAACAGTAAGAAGCATTTTGTACAAAAGTATTCTGTACTTCTGTATGACAACTATTAAAGAAACTTGAAACTTGAAACTTGTTATCTCAGTGAATACAGCTCCGATTACCCCAAGACTGTAACATAGACTCCTTACCTTAGATCAGATGTTCTCCAAAAAGATTATTCCAATTCCTGATCCCCATTCCAAATATCGATTGTGTTTATTGATTGATTATTGGCTGCTGTAAATATATATTCCAGGCTGCTTTCCGTCTCGCGATCAGATCCATCGCCAGCATAATGGAGCCAGTTGGCTCCACCTCTACAGATCCCACAGGGATCTCAGAGTCTAACCGACTGACCTGCAGTGGGCACTTTTTCCCCATCTGAGCTCCTGGAGGTACATTGGAGGTGGTTGGGTGGGGGGGGTTGGGTAGGCAGGGTGGGGGAAACTGTACAACTGTACAAGCAAAACTGTACATTGGAATATCGACGAAACCATACTTGGTTCTAAGAAGAGGGTCTTGTGTATTCTTGGGTTAGGTAATTTACTGTACATTGGAGGGGGTTGGGTTAGGACATTTACAGGGGCCAGTTTTGAATTGCAGTCTCCCGTAAGTGTTCTTTGAGACTGGTTTTGAAAGTGGGTAGTGAGTGATTCACATTGTGGGCAGGGGTGAGGTGGGTTCTAGGAGTAAGGTCAAGCAGTAGTCTGACCAGTTTGTTTTGAGATGTTTGTCATTTTGTTTTTAGCGCCTTTGAGGTGCTTTGGTACCATGAGGTGCAAACATAGTCGTAGTACCCTTGAATGAGTGCTCCTGCCAGAGTCTTTAGGGTATTCTTGTTTACCAGAGAGGAGATCCGGTACAAGAATCTAGTTCGTTGGTTGACTTTTTTTATTACATTGGATGCCATTTTGTCACAGGAAAGATTTGCCTCTAGGATGGAACCCAGGTAGGTAATTTCTTCTTTCCTTGTGACAATATTGTCACAGACTAACTGAGAAGCCGTCGGTCTTGCTGAGTTTGTTATTCGAACCGAAGAGAATGGACTCTGTTTTGTCCATGTGTAATGATAGTTTGTTATCAGCGAGCCATATGCAGATTTTGCCGAGTTCTGAGCTGAGGGTTTTTTCAACCTGTAACTTGTTCTTGTCAGAGACCAGCAGGGCTGAGTCGTCTGCGAACAATAACAAGTTGCAGTCACAAGCTGATGACATATCATTTGCATAAATTAGGAACAGTAGCAGTCCTAGTATGCTTCCTTGTGGAACACCACAGCTCACTGTGAGGGGGGGGATAGGGTACCGTTTACCTCCACCATCTGTTCTCTCCCCTCAAGGTAGGATTGCATCCAGCTCACTGATAAACTATCAAAACCAATTGCTTTTAGCTTGTCAATCAGAATGGAGTGATTGACAGTGTCGAAGGCCTTTTGTAGGTCCAGCATGACCATGCCGCAGTATTTGCCCGCGTCCACCTCTTGTTTGATGTGGTCGTTCAAATAGAGAAGGCATGTGTCAGTGGAGTGGGATGTTCTGAAGCCAGATTGGAATTCGTAGATTAGATTTTTTTCCGCTAGGTACTTTTCGACCTGTTCGTAGACTATTTTTTCCATGACTTTCGAGATGGAGGTAAGAATAGAAACAGGGCGGTAGTTGCCTGGGTCTAAATTGCTGTTATTTTTGTGCAGAGGGGTCACTCTCGCAATTTTGAAGTCCTTGGGTACATGTCCCTGTTTTATGGAGAGGTTTATTATGTGTGTGATGACTGGGGTGATGGCGGCTGCTGAGTCTCTGAGGAATTTGGAGGGGATGTTGTCATGGCCAGTGGCCTTGTTAGGTTGGAGGGCGCTCAGGAGTACCTCATCTGTTGTTACCATTTCCAGTTTGAAGTCGTCTTTGCGGACCCCTAGGTTTTTGTAGTATGCTACTATGTGTTCTACCCCATAATGCCCTGAGTGGGAGGGTAGTTTGTTTACCAATGTTGTGGCTATGTTTGTGAAGAAAGTGTTTAAGTAATTGGCTACATACAGCTTGTCTGTGATGAGCGTGTTGTCCGTCTTTATGTTTATGTTTGAGAATCTGGTTTTAAGTGTTTTACTGCAGCCTAGTTGATTATTGAGTAATTTCCAAAGTTCACATGGTTTGTTTTTGTTTTCCTCAGTTTTGTCATTGATGAAATTCTTTTTTGCAGTTTTGATCATGGAGTTTACGTCATTTCTTAGTCTGTTTCTTTCCAGTTTGAGTTCAGTCACGTGGGCTTGGAGTTCACTGCTCGTGCTTTTGGTAAGCTTTGACTGACTTTTACAAAACTCAAAGCATTTTTTGTCTCTGGTTTTCATAGCGGCCAATATTTCGGAGTGCATCCACGGCTCAGCGTGATTTTTTACCCTGGTGGTTCTTAGGGGGGCCATGTCGTTTAGTATTGTTGAAAATTGGGGGGCGGAGCCAGGCGTTCATGGGGTGAGACGTGTTTCACGGGAGCTCCCTATTATTGTGCGAAAAACACTGTCACCCCACTAGTCTTTATTTTATTTTTATTTCTTATTGATCTTTTTGTTGAGTGGTGGAGCAACTACCACTTTCATCAACCTTTTTCGACTTTTTGCGATGTCGAAGCCGGGAACCAGAGCCAACAACGCTTCAGCCGACAAAATGGCACCGGGCCCGTCCTCGCTTTCGCCTGAGACAAGCGAAATTCTCTCGGTCGTGACCAAACTCCATGGGGACTTTGAGGTACGCTTTGCCGAGGCGCAGTTGAAAGCGCAGGTGGAGCTTTTTGATGCCTTTCGTCGGGCAATGTCGGAGGAGATCGGGCTGGCGGTGGGCCCGTTGAAGGAAAAGATGGAGTCACTGCACGCTGCCACCACAGCTAATGCTAACGAAGTAGCCTCGCTAACGGCTGAGGCCTCTCAACAAGGCGAGAGGGTAGCGGGTATGGAGAGCTCCCTGCTGGCTGCGCAAGCTGACGTCGCCAAACTGCAGTCGGTAATTGTGGAGTTGCAGTCCAGGGAGAGACGATACAACATCAGGATTGTCGGTGTACCGGAGGGCGGTGAGGGAGGACGTCTCTCGGAGAACATGCCGGAGCTGCTGCAGAGGATAATGGGGAAGGATGTCCTTCCCGATCCGCCCTTGTGTGAGTCGGCCTACAGAGCGGGCAAGACCAGTCCTGGTGTGGGCAAGGAGCCGAGGCCCATCATTGTCAAGCTAAACAGGCTACAACAGAGAGAACTCATCATGCGGTCGGCCCGGGCCAGAAGGGGGGATCTGGGTTTCGACAATCACAAAGTGGCCATTTTCGAGGACTTCACGCCGGAGGTTCAGGCACAGAGGGGCGAATACAAACTGGTCATGACCAAGCTTTGGAAACTGGGCTTGAGGCCTACGCTATTCGCCCCCGCAAGATTGTCTGTGCTTTGTAAGGGCGATGACCGTCGCTCATTTTGGTCGTTGGCCAAAGCGCAGGAATATCTCGGGGGGTTGGCCGAGACGGTGGCCTGATAGCTTTGTCGGGTGAGTAATTTAGCGTTGTGGACCTAAATACATTGTTAGGGCGGACTACACACAATTGCTTGTTATCAGGCCCAGACAGGCTAACTACCAGCTGCCCATCCGAGCTCTATGGAGGCTAACGAGCTAACTGAACATTGTACATGACAGATTCTAGCGTGCTAGCCGGATTCGTCACTAGCTTGCGGGCTGGCCTCAGGCTGGCTAGCGGGCTGCGTCTATCGTCTGCGCCGTGACATTCGAGACCCGTTAATGGTTACGTATTTTGGTTGCTGTTGCTGTTCAAAGTGACATTGGTTTGCACAATTCAAGGGTGATCGGGTCCTTAACTAACTTCTTGTATGCTTTTATTTTTATATCCAGGTTGTTTTGAGCTTTGGGATCCAATAGTAGAAGCCAAGGTCGGTTGAATATGCATATACAATATATGATAACAGGTTGAGTCGGGTATGGCTTGCACTTTATGGCTATATGGTTATATGGCTTGCACTTTAGCCATAACCCTCTTTTCCTTTTTTTTCTTATTGTCGCTGTTTTTATGTCATCTGTATGCGTGATTTAAATTATCCGATTCTACCTTGGACTAACTGCTGATATGCCTTAATTTTGTTTTGAATTTTCCGTGATCCATTTATGCTATAACGTTGCGACATTAATATGCAGACTCCAAGGTAGATGGTTACAGGGTTGATGTTGAGTAATTATATAATAATGGCTAATTTTTCCATTATAGCTGTCATGTTAGGGCCAAGGCTCACGTTGGCTCTCGACCGAATATACATAAAATATGTGATAACAGGCTGGGTCAGGTTTAGCTTTGCTTGCACTTTAGCCATAACCCTCTTTTTCCTTTTCCTATTATTGTCGCTGTTTTAATGGCATTTGAATGAGCAATTTAACTGTGATTCGATCCTACCTTAGACTAACTGCTGATATGCTTTGATTTTGTTTTGAATTTTCCTTTATCCATTTATACTATAACGTTGCAACATTAATATGCAGACTACGAGGTAGATGGTTACAGGGTTGATGTTGAGTAATTATATAATAATGGCAAATGTTTCCATTATAGTTGTCATGTTAGGGCCAAGGTTCACGTTGGCTCTCGAACGAATATACATTAAATATGTGATAACAGGCTGGGTCAGGTTTAGCTTTGCTTGCACTTTAGCCATAACCCTCTTTTTCCTTTTCCTATTATTGTCGCTGTTTTAATGGCATTTGAATGAGCAATTTAACTGTGATTCGATCCTACCTTGGACTAACTGCTGATATGCTTTGATTTTGTTTTGAATTTTCCTTTATCCATTTTTATCCTATAACGTTGCGACATTGATACAGACTCGGAAGAGGATGGTTACAGGGTTGATGTTGAGTTGTTATATAATAATGGCTATTTCTTCCATTATAGTTGCCTCATGTTAGGGCCAAGGCTCACCAAGGTGGTTTTCGACCGATATCTATATCTTTATTGAATTTAATTTTAATTTGTGTTTATTGGACTAGTGGGGGTTTAATTAGGGGTTTATCTAGAGGGGGATCGGAGTGGAGAACGTCTTATTGGATCCATGACTCCAGTGGGTAATGAGAGGAAGATGACCATCCTTAATGGATGGGGCATAGGGAGGGGATTGGAGAGTGGGTATAGGGGTATTAATAATAGGACGGGTGGGTTAGTGTTTAGAGTAGAAGGAGGGGGGGTTGTAACTGGGGTGGTATTGTTCTGTGTTTTATGTACTGTTGTCTTATATGTGTGTGATTGTTCCTCCTTTGAACTCCTGAGATTGACCGTCTGGGCCCGCCTGGATCAGCGCCTCTGTACTCAGCCTGGCTGCACTGGTATGTTCTCTACGCATTTAGACAAACTCGACCATGGCTAAATTGAATATTTTAATTTGGAACGCAGGAGGTCTTAATGCCCCACACAAGCGTGCCAGTGTCCTTTGGTTATTGAAGAGAAGAAATATTGACATTGCTCTCCTTAGTGAGATGCATTTATTGGTGGGTGATGTGTCAAGGCTAGCAAATCGACAATATCACGTTATCTCCTCATCCTCAGCCGATGATAAGACGAAAGGAGTCGTCATAGTTACAAGACGTAACCTTGATATCAAAGTCCTGGATGTGTGGTCGGACACGGAGGGAAGGATTACTATAGCAAAAGTTGAGTTCTCTCATAGGAAGATGGCAATAATAGCATTGTATGCTCCTAACACATTTGATTCAGCGTTCTATAATACAATCACGAAGAATATGTTGGAACTTAATGGATACGCTCTCATTGTGGGTGGCGATTTTAATGCGTGCTGGGATGCGGAGATGGATAGGTCCGGGCCCTCTGAAACGAGCGACCAAAAACGGGCCTCTAAGGCCCTCAGGATGTGGGCCCAGGACACGGGGCTCACAGACCTTTGGCGCTTATCCAACCCCACCCTCAAAGATTACTCTCACCTGTCAGCCAGACACAAAAGCTTCTCTCGAATTGACTATGCATTCGCGTCCCCTAATATGTTTGATAGTTTCGATGTCTCATTGGTTCCCTTGGCTCTCTCAGACCACAAGGGGATTTTCCTTACGGCAACCTTTGGCAGGCTCTCCGCAAGAGCTCCCAGATGGCGTTTTAATTCGACCTTGCTAAAGAACGATGACTTCTGTTCTGAGTTCAGGAGTAAACTAGCTGAATTTTTGCAGATCAACGTTGGCACAGTAGAAGACCCTAGGGTCCTGTGGAACGCATTGAAAGGATTTATCAGGGGTCATGTCACACTATTTGCCTCCAATTTGCGAAAATCCCGGTCAAAAAAGCTAGAAGGACTGGAATCATTATATGCGGACCTATACGCATCCTTGCAAACTAACTATAGTGAACGACTAAACACACAACGTAAGATAGTCAAAAAAGAAATAAACTCCATACTTAAACAACAGTCTGAGTTCTTGATACATAGGACAAGACAAAATTACTACTTTCACAGCTCCAGACCTAGCCATCTATTGGCAATGAAAATACGCTCAAATGATCATTTCTCGGATATCCCCTCGATCAGGACGAGCCAGGGTGCAGTCACTACTGATTCGAAAAAGATCAATGACACTTTTAAAGAGTTTTACTCACAGTTATATAGCTCAGAGGGTAATCTTGATGACTCTAAATTTGAATCGTTCATTGGCGGGCTTGAGATACCCCACATTTCTGAGGAAGAGGCCAAGGAACTGGGGAGACCGATTACTCTCGTGGAATTGAGGGAGACGATTGTTGAAATGCAAAGGGGTAAGGCACCAGGCTGGGATGGTATTCCACCCGAAGTGTATTTAGCTTTCTGGGACCAACTGGGTCCATTGATGCTCGATATGATCAATTACGCTATCGAACAAGGGGAGTTCTCAAGAGATGTCAATATGGCGTTGATTTCTTTACTTCTCAAGAAGGACAAAGATCCCAATGATTGTGGTAGCTATAGACCCTTGAGTCTTCTCGGGGCCGATTTAAAAGTGTTTGCCAAGGTGCTGGCCCGTCGCCTGCAGAGATTTATGTCTGTATTGGTACACTGCGATCAAACTGGTTTTATCCCGGGGCGTCTGGCTGCAGATAATCTTAGGAGGCTGTTGCATGTAATCGATAACAGTAAAGACAATACAACTCCATCCACAGTTCTGTCTTTGGATGCCATGAAGGCGTTTGACAGACTTGAGTGGTCATACCTGTGGAAGGTACTTGAGGTCATGGGTCTTGGGAAGAGTTTTATTCATATGATTAAAGTCCTGTATGCCTCGCCGTCTGCGATGATACTGACAGGCAAAAACTGTTCCACACTCTTTCCAGTCTCCAGATCTTCTAGACAGGGTTGTCCTCTGAGCCCATGACTGTTCGCGCTTTCCCTCGAACCTTTGGCCCAATTTATTAGGCAATCGGAGGACATCGTCCCCATAATGGTCAATAATACTCCACACAAAATTGCTCTCTATGCGGATGACCTGCTGATTTTCATGGACGACCCCTCCCGGTCGGCCACAAAATTATTGAGGATAATCGACGACTTTGGTAAATTGTCAGGCTTTAAGATTAACTGGAACAAATCAGCCTGCCTACCTCTTAATGAGCTGGCCAAGGCGGTACGACTACCAGCTGATATCCCCATAGTAGAACATTTTAAATACTTGGGCATAGAGATATTCCCCACGCTGAACCAAACTACTAAGTACAACTTCACGGGTACTTATGATAAAATACGCCAGGATCTAGACAGGTGGTCGTCCCTTCCTAACTCCTTACAAGCCCGGGCTTCCATAATCAAAATGAACATCCTGCCTAGGATAAATTTTATTAGCTCAATGCTCCCCTGCCCCCTCCAATAGACCACTGGCGCAAGGTACAATCGATAGTATCTAAGTTTATCTGGAATAACAAACGCCCGAGAATCAAAAGGGCGACTACTCAACGTAGAAAACAAGATGGGGGCCTCGCAATCCCTGATTTTAAACTTTATTTCTGGTCCTTTTCACTGAGACCTCTGATGTGCTGGCTAGACCCTGTAGAGGCTGTATCGTGGCGCTCCTTAGAAGCGGCGGCGGTATCTCCACTAAGATTGCAGGATGTAGTGTACTCCACTGTCTCTATTTCGAAATGCCGGCTGAGGTATGGACCGATCATAACTCACGTGATCCAAACGTGGTGTAATGTACAGAGGTCGTGTGGGGTTAAATGCCCATGGCACCTGGACTCTCCAATTTTTAATAACCAGCAATTACTTGTTGGGCACAAGCCGGTTAATATTCCTCAATGGCAAAGGAGGGGAGTGCATACTCTGGAGGATATTTATGATAAGAACGGCCTCCGTGCGTTTCAGGACTTAAGAGAATTTTATGATCTTCCCGGCGAGTCCTTCTTTCTTTACCTTCAACTAAGGTCAGCACTGAGGGCGCATGGCGTACCGTGGGCTCAAGCTTTGCACCCACACCCCTTCCTCAGGCTCATAGTGGACAGGACGACATCCAGAGGGTTTGTCTCAGACTTTTATACGCTCTTAATTCAATCCACGTATAAAAATGTATCATTGGATACAATCTGGCGTGTGGATATCCCGGAGTTGGACCCCGAGTTTGACTGGGATGATGTTTGGGCAAATGTGGCATTATCTTCCCGCAACCCCAATCACCAGCAAATTAATTTTAATTATATTCATAGGACCTATCTTACACCTAGGAAGCTATTTGCTATGGGACTGATAACCGACTCTTGGTGCACTTTGTGCTCTCAAAAGGCCACTGGCACTTATATGCATATGTATTGGGATTGCCCACCAGTGGCCCGCTTCTGGAGGTCAATAACGGACAAACTTTCAGATTTGTGTGGCTTAACTATCCCATTCACAGCTGTTACGCTACTCCTGAACGACACTACCCGCGTCCGTACAACTGAAAAGGGTTGTCCTAGCGGGCGTCACAGCAGCGAAGAAGCTAATAGCAATGAGATGGAAGGAGCCTGAGAAGCTTACAATGATTAACTGGTCCCTAACTCTATTGGATGTGATTTATCTTGAGATATCCACGGCTCGGGTGATTGGGGTAGGGCAGGCTGGCATTGACCTGTGGTTCGCAGCAGCTGAGAAGGTAAAGACCGCCGTGTGCGGCTGAGCGGGGTTGGGGCGCTTGATCGGGGGGGTCCGGCGGTCTCTGGGGAGGGGGAGGAGGAAATGTCTTGTCTGTCTTGGTTTTTGTCTTGTCCTTCTTAACTTTGACTGGGGGGATTTTAGGGGGGGTTGATATTTAGCTATTCTGCGCTATATGTCAATTCACATGCCATCTCCCCAAGGGACTAATATTGGCAGACTGATTGACCTGTCAACCAACTTGGAGGAAGATTTTCTTTCTTCTTACACTTTACCTTCTGCGAGTTTGGCAGTCTTGAACATGTGTAAGGGACCTAGGCTATCTACAGTAAATCTGCGGCAACACTCTCGTAAACAATCTTTTAAGTCACTCCACTTTGTAAAGGTGGGGAAAGGTTGCCATGTTTGAAGACCTTTTTGTTATTGAAGTAGCCATCTATATTTGATAGGTTGGACGCTGTTTCTTTTTCTTTTTGTCTTTATAATTTATTATTCTGTATTATTATTGTTTGTTATTCTCCTGTGAAGTTATGTTTTTTGTTACTGTGGTTATTGTGTTGTCTTGTTTCATGTAATTAATAATAAAAAAAAATTTATCAAAAAGAAAATTTGGTTTTGAAACCAAGCCATGTTTCTTCAACCAGTGTACCATTGAGCTCATCTGACCAGTCCAGGCTCTCCAGTTCAAGGTTAAAGGCCTCGCTAGAGTAGGTTTTGAGGTCTCTAGATGTGACTGTTTTGTGACAGCCGGCCTTTTGTTTTAGCTTTTTGCGGGTACAGAATATCATATAATGATCACTTAACCCCTTTATTGCACTGTAAACCCGAATAAGTTTCCAGAACTTAAAAAAATTGAGGCAATCCCATGCCTAAATTTTTTTAAGTTGATAAACTCAAATGTTTTCAGTTGGCTAAGACTTACAATTCTCAGTTAAGGCAACTCAAATATGGTCTGTTACTGTGACTTAAGGTTCTCAGTTAAGTCAAATCAAATATGGTCAGTTACTCTGACTTACAGTTCTCAAGTGGAGTCAACTCAAATATGTTCAGTTACTGTGACTTACAGTTCTCAGTTAAGGCAGTTCAAATATGTTCAGTTACTGTGACTTAAGGTTCTCAAGTGGAGGCAACTCAAATATGTTCAGTTACTGTGACTTACAGTTCTCAGCTAAGGCAATTCAAATATGTTCAGTTACTGTGACTTAAGGTTCTCTAGTGGAGTCACCTCAAATATGTTCAGTTACTGTCACTTACAGTTCTCAGTTAAGGCAATTCAAATATGTTCAGTTACTGTGACTTAAGGTTCTCAAGTGGTGTCAACTCAAATATGTTCAGTTACTGTGACTTACAGTTCTCAGTTAAGGCAGTTCAAATATGTTCAGTTACTGTGACTTAAGGTTCTCTAGTGGAGGCAACTCAAATATATTCAGTTACTGTGACTTACAGTTCTCAGTTAAGGCAGTTCAAATATGTTCAGTTACTGTGACTTAAGGTTCTCTAGTAGAGTCACCTCAAATATGTTCAGTTACTGTGACTTACAGTTCTCAGTTAAGGCAATTCAAATATATTCAGTTACTGTGACTTAAGGTTCTCAAGTGGTGTCAACTCAAATATGTTCAGTTACTGTGACTTACAGTTCTCAGTTAAGGCAGTTCAAATATGTTCAGTTACTGTGACTTAAGGTTCTCAAGTGGAGGCAACTCAAATATGTTCAGTTACTGTGACTTAAGGTTCAACCTTAAATCCATGTGATTAAGTTAACAGAACTCAAAGACATTGAGGCAATCTAATGCCTCATTTCTTTTAAGTTAATCAACTCAAATTTTTAAGTTAATCAACTCAAATATTTGCAGTTACTATAACTTAAGGTTCAGTTTTAAAATCCATGTGAATAAGTTAACAGAAAAATAACTACACAAGCACATTATATCAACTTCAAACAACTCTTTTATTTTTTTCTATTCAAAGAGTATACATATATAATCTGTATGTTAGCAATGTACAATAACACTGTAAACACACTGTCATCTTTAAAAAAGTGAATATCAGGAAGGCAGCAGGACCGGACGGCATCCCCGGCCGCGTCCTAAAAGTCTGTGCCGACCAACTGGCCCCGGTATTCACTGACATCTTCAACCTGTCCTTGGAACAGGCTGTCATCCCCACCTGTCTGAAGAAGTCCACCATCATCCCTGTACCCAAAAAATCTACGCCCGCTTGCCTCAACGACTACCGCCCTGTAGCCCTCACCTCCATAGCCATGAAGTGCTTTGAGAAGCTAGTGAAGGGCTACATCTGTTCCTCCCTCCCCATCAACCTGGACCCTCTGCAATTTGCATATCGCCCCAACAGGTCCACGGAGGACGCCATAGCCCATGTGCTGCACACAGCAGCATCACACCTGGACAAGAGGCAGGGGAACTATGTGAGAATGCTGTTCATCGACTACAGCTCAGCATTCAATACCATAGTCCCCTCCAAACTCATAGCCAAGCTCAGGGACCTGGGCTTGAACTATGACCTCTGCCAGTGGGTCTTGGACTTCCTGACGGGCAGACCCCAGGTGGTAAGAGCCGGCAACTGCACCTCCTCATCCATCACGCTCAACATAGGGGCCCCCCAGGGCTGTGTTCTGAGCCCCCTCCTCTACTCCCTGTACACACATGACTGCGTAGCACAGCGGAACAACAACACCATCATCAAATTTGCTGATGACACAGTAGTGGTGGGCCTGATCTCTGCCAACGACGAAAGGGCCTACCTGGAAGAGGTAGAGAACCTGTCACAGTGGTGTCAGGAGAACTGCCTCTCCCTGAACGTCAGCAAAACAAAAGAGATGATTGTGGACTTCAGGAGGTCGGGGGTCAAGGACTACAGCCCCCTCAGCATCGACGGGGCACCGGTTGAGAGAGTGAACAGTTTCAAGTACCTCGGAGCCCACATATCCGAGGACTTGACATGGACCACACACATTGACAGTGTTGTGAAGAAGGCACGACAACGCCTCTACTTCCTCAGGCGCCTAAGGAAGTTCCAAGTCAGTCAGAAGATCCTTAGGAACTTCTACTCATGTACAATAGAGAGCATCCTGACCGGCAACATCACCTCCTGGTTTGGGAATAGCACTGCACAAGACCGTAGCAGACTACAAAGAGTGACACGTTCAGCCGAACGCACAATTGGAGGGGGGCTTCCCACCCTCCAGAACATTTACAACAAGCGGTGCAAGGGGAAGGCTAAGAGAATTATTAAGGACTCGAGCCACCCGAACAACTGCCTCTTTGAACTGCTGCGGTCAGGCAAGCGATACCGGAGTCTTAAGGCGAGCACAGAAAGACTCAGAAGAAGCTTCTATCCCCAGGCCATCAGGCTGCTAAACGAACAATAATCACTATGCAACAACCATCAAATGCACACAGCACACACACCCACACGCACACACTCACTCAAACAAACAACACACTGCAGCACCCACTCTCCACACTTTAGATCACACAAACACACTTACACTTTATATTTATTGATAAAGGATTGCACTACAACTCGTACACCTACTGTGAATTGTACCTAAATTGCACCTCGTCCCATTTCTCCATTTCTGCCTTGCACTATATAGTATTGTATATTAGTACACTGCACAGTATTGTATATTGTATGGTAACTACGTCTATTCTGCATCGAACATTGTACATATGTCTAAACTGAACACTGTGACCTCATTTTTTTTTACTCTAATTTTACTATGTTATTTTATTTCATACTTATCTTGTCTTGCACAGTCTCTGGAGCGCAACAGTAGGAAGCATTTTGTATAAAAGTATTCTGTACTTCTGTATGACAACTATTAAAGAAACTTGAGAAACTTGAACTGTATACACTGTTTTTGGACTATATTACACGTATGTTAACAATACCGACCAGGTTTTAGTGCCTCGCAAAGTACAGATATGAAGTTTTCCCCTTTTTTTGTATGCATTTAGGAGGTTTTGTTCTTCATCGAAACTATTTATCTTACAAAAACATTGTGTTACAACTTCAAACTCTTTATATTTATTTCTATTCAAAGAGTATACATCTATTTATCTTACAAAAACATTGTGTTGCCCTCTCCAACATTATGGCAATGTTAAAATTGAAAATATATATATAGAAAATATATATAGAAAATAAATACATGCATGTTATAACATGCAATGTAATGTATATTACACATTTAATCCCACTGGTCACAATAGTGTAATAATGTTTGTTATAAGGCTCTGAAAATGTTGCTGAATGATGTATCAATGTATTTCCAGCAAATATTGAAATAATAAAGGGTCTCAATATGTGCAGTGCACATGACCAGAGCTGTTTACATCATGGCTGAATTACTAAAATTTGTAGTGTGGTCATAGAATGAGCAAACATGTTGACGGCAACTATTGTGACCGTTGGGATAACACAGTGTATCTATGTACAGTACAGAATAAAATGTATAGATTATCTGAAAATATATATAGAAAATAAATACATGCATGTTATAACATGTACATAAAATGTAATGTATAGTACACATTTAATCCCACTGGTCACAATAGTGTAATAATGTTTGTTATAAGGCTCTGAAAATGTTACTGAATGATGTATCAATGTATTTCCAGCAAATATTGAAATAATAAAGGGTCTCAATATGTGCAGTGCACATGACCAGAGCCGTTTACATCCTGGCTGAATTACTCAAATTTGTATAGTGTGGTCATAGAATGAGCAAATATGTTGACGGCAACTATTGTGACCGTTGGGATAACACAGTGTATCTATGTACAGTACAGAATAAAATGTATAGATTATCTGAAAATTGTCAATCCGCTTGGCACATGTAAAATTCACAAACGTTGTGCTGTATATTGGGTCCTGCCAATGTGGAACCAAAATACCAATCCACATTACATGCTATACAGCTGGCAATACTGTTAATAGTGCACATACCTACATATGGAAATGCAGCTGTATTTGCTCCATGATGTATCATGGAACAAGATGGTGTTTTCATTGAAAGAGTTAGTCAGAATGTCAGAGGCACCATCCGTCATTTAGAGCAGGCTATGTTTGCAGAATGATAACTAGAACACTACAGTACTCTGTACTAAGAACACTATACAGTACACTAACTATACTGCCCTGTCAAGGCAGACCGCAGTAACTTCCAAACAGTGAAACTGAGAAAAATGGCTTTAAAGTTTTTTGACTTGCCATCCAAAATGTGTTATAGGTAGATAGATGATAGTACCCAGATTTAACATGTATTAATGAAGTAATCTTTAGGCATACAAAAATATGACGTAGTTATTTTAATTAACCCCAAAAAAGCAGATACTGCACTCTGCTGCACGATTTCCTTAAATAATTATACAGGTAATGTACAGGCAAAGTGCAGTAACTTCAAATACAATGTTGTTTTCCCTCCAGCTTTCATAACTTCACCTAGCCATTTTATTTGGATCATCATCATTCCAATATATTCAGGTATTAAATTTCATTTTCAAAATGGCTAGGTTAAGTTATGAAAGCTGGAGGGAAAACAACATTGTATTTGAAGTTACTGCACTTTGCCTGTACATTACCTGTATAATTATTTAAGGAAATCGTGCAGCAGAGTGCAATATCTGCTTTTTTGGGGTTAATTAAAATAATTATGTCATATTTTTGTATGCCTAAAGATTACTTCATTAATACATGTTAAATCTGGGTACTATCATCTATTTACCTATAACACATTTTGGATGGCAAGTCAAAACACTTTAAAGCCATTTTTCACTGTTTGGAAGTTACTGCGGTCTGCCTGGGTTTTGAGTGTGATTTTGTAGTTACTGCAGTTTTTAAAACCCCATATCTCCAAAACTGAGCGACATTAACATCTGAAACTTGGTCACAAGATAAAACATTTATTGACAAGGTCAATTTCACTCATAACTAAATTTTTACTTTTTTCAAGTTACTGCGGTTAGTATACTACTGCCTACAAGGTCTCAAGGATACAGTCCCACTCTCAGCATACAAGATCGATGGTCTGCTGCTGCTGACTCCCAAGCGATTCATTCAAGTGAAACGGAACTGAGTCCAGCTAATGGTGAATAGCTATTTTATTAATCAATTATTGTGTCTTTATTCACTCTAGTTGTGTAATTGACCAGTTCATATTCTGTATAAGTTCATATTCTGTATATGTTAATAATAACGCTTCTGTGTTGCGTTTATGGCTCCTGGTATATCGCCTTGTACTCTGTACTGAGAACACTAACTCTACCACTGCCTACAAGCAATGGAAGCAGTCAGAGCAGAGTGGCATTTATGCCCATTGCCTCCTATTGTTCCTCGAGAAACAAACGTTTGGGACTTGGATGTTGCCTTTGAGATTCTGATAAACTCTTTCAACTCTAAAACTTACTTGGATGAAATTACAATAATGCCAGCTATAGACGGTTAAGAAAATTCGAACTGTAAAACTCTCAAATGTAAACATATTACATAAAAAATAAAGAACAATGTACATTGAGTAGTTTGGACCTATTGGCTGAACATCTGCAAAGTAGTACAGCAACTTTTGAAGGTATTATTTTGACATGACAAGACATTTCAGATGAGTTTCTATAGGCACACTTTTGAGGTGTTGGTAAGTGCTTTGGGGTAGTGCATAGATTAGTCCAAACATTACAGGAAGGAATCACCAAATCTGGGGAGGCTGATCATGATATGACTTTCAATGACAATAGAGATTGTCACAGGCTGGTAGTGAACTGGACTTGTGTCATGATCACTGATTACAGTAAGGAATAGAAACTCATCTGAAAGAAGGATGTGGGGTGAGGTATTAATTTCCTTGTCATGTCAAAATAATACCTTCAAAAGTTTAATGCAAGAACGGTCAGGTGACGTAGCGGAGATTGCGTTCGTCACCAACGCTGGAGACACTGGATTCGCGTGTTCGAATCCAACTCCCTGCGTTGTCACCAGCTTGGCTGGCCGTTCACACTAATACAATTTGGCAGTATTAGGGGGTGGAGAAGCTGGCGGGTGGGAATCTGGCGTTGTGGACAGCGACGCCTACAGGTCAGGTCTCGGCGCTTGCTAAGCGGGGCAGGACTTGGTGGAGATAGCGTGCCCTCCCACGCGTTACACTTCACCAATGAGAGCCCTCGCTGCCAAGTGAAAAGACGTCACTGGCTGTCGGCGCATGTCTCGGGGGAAGCGTGCGATCGACTCGGGACGCCCTTATACCGACTCTTAGGAGAACATGCATACAGCACCAGGTAGGGGAGGGGGGGGGGGGAATTGGCACAACGACTAATTGGGACGGGGAGAAAACCCATTGAAAAATCAGAAGAAAAAAAAATTATTGCATCATCAAGTCATTCTTGAGAGTCTGCAACCTGGGCGACAGTTTACCAGCTTCTAGACCTAGTAAAATCTTCTGAATGAATTCAAAAGTGTTGGTAAGTCCCTTGGGGTAGCTGAGGTGTAGTGCATAGATTAGTCCAAACATTACCAGGAAGGAATCACCAAATCTGGGGAGGCTGATCATGATGTGACTTTCAATGACAACAGAGATTGTCACAGGCTGGTAGTGAACTGGACTTGTGTCATGGTCACTGATGACAGTAAGGAGGGCCACTGCAACACCCTGAAGCTCTGGCTCATCAGGCGTGTCCTGAAGGAATGAAAGAGACATAATAATCACAAATAAATCCATGGTTTCTACAAAGTGCAGCACAAAGCTAAGTATATGGAGTTGTGTTTGTAAGTTGTTTATATTTTAGTTAGAACAATTTATTTGGTGAGAAGGTTATTTTTATTTAACCAGGTTAGTCCCGTCGAGATCAAATATCTCTTTCACAAGGGAGACCTGGAAGGAAGGAAGACTGATACTTAGCATTTTGATTAACTGTTCACTTAATATACAGTTGTACTGTAAATTATTTTCACTCGGACTCACTGTGCAGGTTTTGAAAAATCCAGAGACTTCCTCATGCAGATACACAGGCAGGGTATGGAGAACAGTGGTACGCCTGGTGTGAACATCATGGATTTCCTATTAAGATGTAAGATTAAGAATAAGAAAAATAATTGTATTATATGGAAATGTTTACTGAACAAAGCGGATTTTAAACAGTCCAATCAGATATGTCCACAAATAACATGTTCACATCTTTAATGCAATCAGAAAAATGGCAAACACAATGGTGGACTAATTGTAAAATTCAAAAGCTCATTTGAATCATTGAACCTGTTCAATGTTACAGAGGTTCGACCTATGACATGTATATTAATCTATTCACCTGTTCATCGTGGATTTTTAAAATGTGAGCCAAAGCATCTGCTGTGTTCCCAGTTTTGGATGCCTTCTGTCTGAATAACGTCATCAGTCGAGGAAGATGGCGGTCAAGCTCAGCGTAGAATGTGTTGGGCAGGTTCTGGTTGGTAATCAGCTGGAACTCTGCATACACCTATATTTAAAAACAGCCGGACAATATAGTATATCAACATCAATTAGTCACTTCAACTTGGTGGATCTCTTACTTTGTTTGGTTTGGGCTTCAGAGCATGACGGTGGGATTTCTGGTCAACCATGTCATTACATGCTTTGCGGAATCGGTCGCTGATGACTAGCTCGCGGGGGCGCACAGAACACACACGCAGATGCGCCGCTAGAGTATATAAACCAGGCTTAAGAATCACAAGTTTCACTTTAAAACACACAGAATGTGCCAAATGTTAACACAGGAAAGAGAGAGCTGATCTATATTACCTCAGACTCCATTTTGAGAGCAGGCCAGAGGTCCATGAGCTCTTTCACTGGTGGGCTGGACTTCACTATGGTCTGTCGGCGCAGGGCAAATGTGGTCTGCATCAGCTTTCTAATGAGGGGCAGGTTCTTCTCAGTCTTCTTGACTTCTTCAGCAATTGTCTGCCTCAACTGCTCAAGCCTCAAGGAATCCTCTCCTTGGGGATAGTTGGGTAGGAAGTTTACTTCTGCTCGCTTGGGTCTTTTAATGTTGGAATGTGAAGGTTCGCCATCAGGATTGCTTCTACCTCTTTTTCCAGCATTTACAGTGACCTCCTCACATCCTGCCCGTCTCAGCTTGTTCCTGAAATTGCCCATCTTGAATTTGATGCTGTTCTTCCATCCATTGCAGCCGGTCTCAGATCCTGCTTCCTTCAAGCAGGGATGTTTGGCGACAAGAGCCGCAGAAGCCACTGCTATCTCTTTATCACTTGGATAAGCCTTGAAAGCATACATTGTAGATGCAAGCTTTTCTAAGATGTCGTGCTTTAGGTCTCTTGTCAACTTAAGGTGTCTCTTGTTCTTCTCAAATTCGTTGTTTCTGTCTCTAAGTTTCAGCTCAACATCGAATGCAAATGTAGGAACTGGAAAAGGACCTGGAGGCCATCTGCTTAGACGTTCTGGAGATGACATATCTGAAAGTATATCAGTAGATGCGAGAGAGCTGGAGTCGAGCGAAAGTGAAATGTGCACAACAGCTTTTTGTGGCAATTCCGTAATGTCATCAAGGGAAGTAAGTTTCCCATCAAAGTCTGGATCTTCATACAGCAAACTGAAGTCAAGGTCTATTTCCAACTGTTCTTTTATAATCTTGATCAGTGCATCAACAGAGGCGGGTCGTGAACTGAGTTTTAATTTTCTAGCCCGGTCTGTCTCAACAACACGAAGAATCATGGGTTGTGGGGAGGCAGCTGCCATTGTGCTATGGAAACTTGAATGAATCGCTTGGGAGTCAGCAGCAGCAGCAGCAGACCATCGATCTTGTATGCTGAGAGTGGGACTGTATTGTTGTGACCAGACTGCAGGTAGATGGACAGTGGACAGATGTGGTCCGGTCGACAGACAGCAGCTCAAGGACCTAAGGAGTAGTCATAAACACAACACAGAAAGCGTCATTATTAACATATACAGAATATGAACTTATACAGAATATAAACTGGTCAATTACACAACGAGTGAATAAAGACACAATAATCGATTAATAAAATAACTATTCACCTTCCGTTTCACTTGAATGAATCGCTTGGGAGTCAGCAGCAGCAGCAGACCATCGATCTTGTATGCTGAGAGTGGGACTGTATCATTGAGACCAGACTGTAGGTAGATGGACATATGTGGTTGTGTGGTTGACAGCTCATAGGACCTAAGATGTTCTATATACCAGGAGTCATAGTCTCGACACAGAAAAGAAACCTCGTTATTCACAAGGTAGATCTGTTCTATTTGGCTAAATGTAGACAGTCCACCACTGACTCTGACGGAGAGAAACATTCCACAGACATAGTCTGTGCCATCAATGGTTACCTTTGATGTCTGATAGATTGTGTCACTAACTGTGTGTCCTCTAATGTGTACCTGAGCTACTGCTGGTAGAGATGAAACCAGAACAGAGTCAACCCTGGATGCCTGGGTTTTTGGCTTGAAATATGATGGTGAAGCAAGATGATATGCCATCATGTGTTGGTGTCTGATTGCCATCGTCTTCAAGATATTTTTGAAGTTTTGAGTGTCATGCACCACTCTTTTGAAAAAGCGGTGCTTGGCCACAAAACGCATGGTCCAAACATGCAGCAGGGGTTGGTAGAGTTAGTAGGGACAGTAGGGTTAGTAGGGTTAGGGTTAGTAGGGACAGTAGGGTTAGTAGGGACAGTAGTGTTAGTAGGGTTAGTAGGGTTAGTAGGGACAGTAGGGTTAGTAGGGTTAGGGTTAGTAGGGACAGTAGGGTTAGTAGGGTTAGGGTTAGTAGGGTTAGTAGGGACAGTAGGGTTAGTAGGGACAGTAGTGTTAGTAGGGTTAGTAGGGTTAGTAGGGACAGTAGGGTTAGTAGGGACAGTAGGGTTAGTAGGGTTAGTAGGGTTAGTAGGGACAGTAGGGACAGTAGGGTTAGTAGGGTTAGTAGGGACAGTAGGGACAGTAGGGACAGTAGGGTTAGTAGGGACAGTAGGGACAGTAGGGTTAGCTGTGTTTGAGACATGGAGGATAGCCTGCATCTTTAGGAACAAGGAAGATACGTTCATTTTAAGTTGATTTCTTAGATTGTCAGTGTCACATTGATCATCATCATCCACCACTTCTATGCTCTGGCCTGGACATTCTTCATGCAAATCACTAGTGACCTCAGAAATCCTGTCTTGGGGATCCTCAACAACGACAGCTTTTAAGTCTGATGCAAGACTTAATTGGTGTTCTCTGCTTTTATGGCAATTGAATGAAGAGTAAACATTTGTGCTATAGCTACAATCCTTATATGGGCATGTCACTGTTTCATTATTTTTAAATGCTTTCTGAGATGACTTAAGAAAATTGATTCAGAAAAGGGTTCCCGAAATGCGCACAAAGGGCATTTTATTACCACAGGGCTCTGACTCTGTTCTGGTCTACTGCTAAGTTGTGCAGTATGATATCTTGACAAATGAGTACTCAATACATTTAGCGTCTTAAATTTACAGATACAATCAGTATGGAGGCATGGAAGAGGACTGACTCTGGAAAAGTGGCTGTGTTGCAGTCTGTAGTGTTTAAATAACTGTATTCTAGAAGTCAAAGAAGCTGCACACAATTTACACTGCCAGACTACCATATTGGAACTATGAGAAAAAACTGAGCTCTGTGGAAACAGATTAATAAACTATGTTCTGGTCTCAACGATACAGTCCCATCTCACAAATATGTTTTTATATTTACAAATAATCAGCTTACTGTTTGGCTCATTTGAATATTTCCCAGCAGCACTTGCTACCTGAAAGGCAAGGGAAAGAATACAACGTTTAGACCTCCATGAAACATATACCAGAATAACTTACAACTCAATATAACAAGTTCATACTATTAGCTTACAAAAACATGATCATAATTTTCACAGTTTGAATGTTTAACCATCAATCAGAAGGAGATAGAGAGAGAGCGCAGGAGAGCGAGAGAGAGGAGATAGAGAGAGAGAGGAGATAGAGAGAGAGGGAGAGAGAGAGCGGAGATGAATGAGAGCGTGAATTAATATCTCTCTCAAACCTCCTTTTGTCAAAAATATATATCTATTACAAACATCAATTTACAAGCTCAAAGAAATGGAGATATGTGGCTTCGACCATGCATGCCATGAGGACGCGACGCCTGCATGACACTCAACCAATATAACCAAATTAATCTCCCTCAAACCCAATAATAGGACAGAATGTGCAAACAAACCTAAAATGGAGATGCGGCTTGACATGCACCATGCATGATGCACGCACGAGGGCGACGCCATCTTTACCTGCACTATAACTCACACTTGCACTTGACCCAATATCGAACTCTTAATATTTTGCATGAAACAACCATAATGCATCATTTCGGTGTGCCATAATGTTTTAATTGCACACAGCATGCATGCAGGCAGTTGTTTAAGAAGACAATGGAGACCGAGTTAGCTTAATTATACTGAACAGCCATTAACTATAACTAAACTATTAAAAGATGCGCTAGCAGCTCACGCAATTTGCATCTACAAATTGCATATCCGAACAGATTAAATGACCACAGATAACCGCAAATTGGCAAATTTACATATATATTTATACTCACTATATGAAAGAAACTTGACGTGCGCTGCTTCTGCTAACTTGACGGCTGCTGCTGCTGCATCTCACGACATGGGGTATACAGGTATCATCCCAGAATTCCTCCGCAGCTGCGCACGACAGTGGTTTCCTGTTGCTTGCTTGCAGAAATATTATTTTCACATGCCGTTATTTCTCACTTCTCAGAGCTGAGCTAAT